>NC_046172.1:99606571-99753315 GCF_011064425.1 Rattus rattus
TCGAGACCCCATATGTACAACAATGCCAAGCAACCAGAGCTTCCAGGGACTAAGCCACTACCTAAAGACTATACATGGACTGACCCTGGACTCTGACCTCATAGGTAGCAATGAATATCCTAGTAAGAGCACCAGTGGAAGGGGAAGCCCTGGGTCCTGCTAATACTGAACCCCCAGTGAACTAGACTGTTGCGGGGAGAGCGGCAATGGGGGAAGGGTCGGGAGGGGAACACCCATAAGGAAGGGGGGGAGGGGGATGTTTGCCCGGAAACCGGGAAAGGGAATAACAATCGAAATGTATATAAGAAATATTCAAGTTAATAAAAAAAAAAAAAAAGAAGTCATTGTTAAGACCAGTATATTCAGAGACTATGATACTCTCACATGGATGAAACACATGGAGTTATCTTAGTGATCTGACAACTGATTTAAAATAATGACTTTAATGAAATTTAGGAAACTGCAATAAAATACACATAGCAAATTGTCCGAAGTGAGGAAAAGAATCCTTGAGTAAACTCTTAGTGATTGCCTGGTGGAGAGTTGCAGAGCCAGAAAATTGCATCTCCCAAGACAGCAGCAGTAGTGAGATTTCAGTAGAAGACTCAAGCAGAACCAAATTCATGGAAGTTAGCACTGTTAATCAACAGGTAATTTGAAAATAGAGGATTGCAAAGCCAAAAGAATGAAATATTGTCAACAAAAATGCTGTGAGATACTTAAAATAGCATCATCACCATTATGGGAGTCCAGAAAGAGAAGAGAGAAAGATTGATGAACACTGATTTAAAGATTGGATGACTTCAAGCTTCCGAAATTGAGGCAGCAAATTTACATTTAAATCTATAAAATGAAAGAAAATATTGGCTTTGAACGTTCTAAATCTTGACAGGAAATGGGGCACCTAGGTTTTAGGAAGGCAAGACTGTCCGTAAAGAGATGAACTTGTTACTGCTGCCAACTGTCCATATGTCTCATAGTTACTCAAAAGTCTTACAACCTCCATACTAGAGAAAATTGCTGGAGTCACCAGAGATCTCTGGAATTGAAGTCTTAGTCTGGTCATGCCTTGATTAAAGGGCACAGCCACTTTATGGTTCAATATCATAATCAGTAGGCTCTGTAACACGGAACCTGCCCATGAGGTTGAGTTGCCCTGAGCCTTGATACATTTTGCATTTATCCTTAGCTTCCAGGACAAAGTTATGACACAATATTTCTAGATCGTATTTGGCAAGCACTCGTATATGCCAGGTGCAAAGTGGTTATGGGATTGCTGTCACAGCTGGAAGTAGAGAGCACCCACTGGTAAAAGTAAGGCTTCACCCCAAGAACTTGGCAGTGAAGTTACTCTAATCACTGCCAACAATGTAGTTAGCAAAACCATCATCACATAGTGAGTCAGGGTAGGCAGATGAGCTAGTTATAGAGGGACTCTTCACAGGCACAGCTTGTACACCCAGTGGCCACTGCTTAATACAGGACTAGATATCAAATTCTATTCAATTGCTGTCAGAGTCAAAGGTCATCAAGAAGAGATTGGCATTGATCATTGGGGTCAGCACCATACCACATAAACTATGGAAGAGAGGAGAAGTGAGCTTGGTGAGTGGCTAAGAAGACAGGAGGTTACACTCTTCACGGTAAGAGCCTTCTTCTGTATTACGTAATGTACAGCCTCTGGGTATGACACACATGCAAACAAATTCTCAAATGTAAAGGTAAAGAGAATTTCAAAAACAACAAAAGTTCCTTGTGGTGTATGATAGCCTATCACCAGCTAAAAGGAAAGGGGATGAAATAGTCCAAGTATTCTAAAGGGGAAAGAAGCTAAATAAGGATAATACATCTGGCAAAATATTCTTTAAAAATTAAGATGATAGGGGTTAGAAAGATGTTTCCAGTCAGTAAAAGGCCTACCATGAAAGCATAAGAAACTGAGTTCAAATGCTCAGCACCATATAATAGAGACTGCGGTTACAGTGGTCCATGCCTATGAACCCGATGTTAAGGAAGCTAACGGGGTCCTTAGAGCCCAGAAGTTGGCCAGTTCCATCCAATTATTAATCTCTATGTTCAGTGATAGATCCTGTCTCAAAAGATAAGGTGTCGAGTGAGTAAGGGAGACAATTACAGTGTCAAACTCTGGCCTCTCTAATGCATGGATGGACTTGTGCAACCATTACACAAACACATGTACATATGCTTCTATACCCTCACATATACAGGTAAACTAATAACAAACAAATAAATAAAACAATACAGTGGAGGGATATTGAGGAAGACACATGTTTGTCCTTTGGCTTGAACATGTATGTTCATGTTAACGAGCATGCACTCACACATTAAAATTAAAATAGAAATGAAGGCAGAAATAAGTTATTTCCAACTCAAAAGCTGAAAGAATTTTCACCATTGCAACTACTGAATAATAAATGCCAAAGCATGTCTTGAAAGGAAAGGAAAGGGTCCTAAGCATTAATACAAAACTCTACAAAAAAATAAATATATAGACAAAGGCAGAATACTGTGAAAATTCAATTATGTAAATCTCTCCATTTTAATATAAAGTTTAACAGAGAATAGTTTCTAATTGTCTACAAATGGAAAGTGTGGCAATGTAGGCACAGCATTGAAAAATATGTGAATGTTGATCTAGCAAGATAGCTCAGCAGGTAAAAGCAAATGCCTCTAAGAATGACAACCTGATGTCCCTGGGATCCACTGACAGTGTGACTACTACCCAAGTGCTAAGACACACACGTGTCCTCCCCCAACAAACAAATAAGGAAACAAAATGCGTAACAAATAAGTAGAATTTGACATTAATAATTTAAAAAGTGGGACAAAAGAAGCAAAAATACCACTTCTGATTAAAGCCATTTCAAATGGCGCAGTGGGTAAAGACACTTGTCACTAAGCTTGAAGGCTCTGCAACTCGCAAGGGTGGAAGGACAGAACAGATGCCCTCCAACTGTTATAGGACCTCCAAATGCAGGCTGTGGAGCATGCGCATGTGCATACATGCGTACAGTACATAAATGCGACACCAGTAGATATACTAACGTGGAAGAGGGAAGCTCCTGAGCCCTAGACAAAGAACTATAGGCCCCTAAGTAAATGATGAGAGCAGGAGAAATAGGATTTTGCAAGGAATAGGCCTCACTTTGCTATCCAAAATCAAAGAGTCAGCCCTGAAGACATATGCATGTAGGTAATATTATATGAATTGAGGATGTTGTGTTTATATATTTAGGAATATACATACACAACAAAGTAAAAGAGTCTGTGGATTTGAGAAAGCACCAAGATGGTAGGTACGTGGAAGAGGGGTGTAGAAGAAAAGGAAATGGGGAAAATACGTAATTGTATTATAATTTCAAAAATAAAACAATAGTTTTAAAAGTTTTAAGTAAGTCGTGATTAATTAAGTAGTTTCCACTTTAAATTATAAAATTCAAGGGATCTGATGCTTTAGGTTTCATAGTGATTACCAAAAATACCTATAGAGAATATACAACAGGAAAGCTTTTAAAAATATCTAAAATAGCACTACAAAATTCAGAGACACCAAGAGACTATTGACAAGTGAAAAAGAACTATAAGCCAGGATAAAGACAAACAATAGGCAATTGTACAAACTATCCTATTAAGAATTCATTTAAGTGTGAATCAAAACACAGCACTTTTAACGATTGATGTGTGAGGACTCTACTTGTTGTGGTTGTGTCATCCTGCTGTGTATACTACTTTCTTACAGAACAAACTGATACTCAACAACAGATTAGGAAGGCTTAAAAAACACTGAGCTGAAGATATATGACCAAGATGAGTGTGCTTTATTTGATTTCAGTCACATGAATTTAAGGAAGGGCAGAAAACAAAGCAGAAGGTGAAAACATCCCTGTATGGGGCTGAGGGTGTGAAGACTGGCACAGAGATGAATGGATGATTTTTCTGGGGTATTTTGAGTTCACCCTACAAATGTGTGCCATTGTGGATCATCTGACAGTAGTTATCTGTCAAAATTATCAAAAAAGTTATTAAGACTTTTACCTGCATTAATGTAAATTTGTTTAAAAGCTCAGAACAGAATTATTGACTTTTACCTAATGTAAGCTGTTTTTTCTTTCCCGGTGCTGTGAATAAAATTTTCTATAATACTTTATTCTGCTGTACTTTATAATTGTCAAAAGAGTACTACTTTTTTAATTCAAAAATACTTGTATTGTTTTGTGCTTTTTTCCTGCATGTGTGTTAGTACATGGTGTTTAGACTACACACACACACACACACACACACACACAGACAGAGAGAGAGAGAGAGAAACACATAGTCAGAAATAAAAATAAGTCTTTTTAAAATTATATGTAACCCCAGACTAACAAAACTTTGTTTTCAAATTACGTATCATGATAAATAATTTTTATAACTTAAAAATAAGAAATCAAATGTTGCAATTAGATAAGCAGGATTATACATTTCAAATCAAAATATATGAATGGGTAACTGTTGTGCAAAAAGTTCTTAAAATTATTAAGCAATAGAACATGTAAAATACAACTTGCTGAATATCAAGTATTGAAAAGAAGCATTAAAAAGTACCTTCATGCATCCCTATAGAGAATGTAATTGGTGTAGCCTTTTTAGGAAATAGTGCAACAATTTCTTAGAAAAGTAAAATATTGGAACGAATGGTTGAATAAATGTTGTTGCAAATTTCACAGTTCATTTCTGAAACCATAAGAGTTACAATTTCATTGGCCCATACAGCCTTATTATATCGGTGTATTATACATGTTCTTTATTAACCAAAACTTGATTATGAAGTGAAATATCATTATAATATTAATTAATTGCTACATTAATTGTTATAATTGCTAATTAACTACTAATTTCTGGTTATAATTAAATTAGTTATAATTAATTACATTAATTACTATCATAATGAATACTTATTCATTACTACATTATGTAATTACTATATTGATTGTTAATAATGAATTGCTATATTAATATTAGTGAATAACTAAATCAATTACATAGTTACTTTCATAGTGTATAGAATATAGTATGCTATAAATATATCAATACAGTATATTTATCATACTATATTTAATTAAATATTAATTAATTAATATTATTATTATTTACTAATTAATTGACATTTTGAAGTCATTCCACATATACTTAAGAAATTTCCCTATTTGATTCCTATGGTACAAGTTCATGAAAACATTTGCACAAGTATTCCTAACTATATTAGTTAATTTTGTCATCATTGTCACCAACTATCTCCCAGAAGCAACTGATGGAAGGAAGAATTTATTTTGGTTCATAATTTTGGAGGCTCCACTCCACTGTCACTTTGCCCTATACACTTAGGTAAAACATTGGGTTGTTGATAGGCATGTGTGACTGAAGACTTTTTTCACCTCATGACAAACAGACCACAGTCTGTGGTCTTGATATGACCTTTAGAGGATTCAAAAGACAAGGCCCTGTGGGGTCCATTTCAGACTCAAACCATAAAACTATGGCATTATTAATAGTATCTTAAAATCCTAAGGTTATAGCGATGACTCAGAAGTTTAAAACCCCTTTTCCCCTCCTTTCAGAGTTCCCAAGTTCAGTTCCTCGCTCGCCGGCTGGAGAGATGGCTCAGCAGTTAAGAGCACTGACTGCTCTTCCAGAGGTCCTGAGTTCAATTCCCAGCAACCACATTGTGGCTCATGACCATCTGTAATGGAGTCCGATGCCCTCTTCTGGTTCCACAGAATATAATGCCATCTTCTGGCCTCCTTGGGCACTGTGCATGTGTAGTGGACAGACATGCATGCAGGCCAATCATCTAAATGCACAGAAAAAAAATCTATCTATTAAAACAATAATATCCCCAAAGAAGAAACAAGCCAAAAATTCATCAACTGATGGCTTGCTGAACAAATTGAACTGTCATCTGCCAACATAAATATGCAACTATTGATAAATGCAACATTATGGAAGGACCTTGGAAACATAACTGAGACAAAAGATTAGACAGTACATGATTCTATCACTAAAAATTTCTTTAAAAGAATCATATTCTCAGAAATGTAATATGGACAATATTTACTTTAAGAAATGAGAGATAACTAGTAATTACAGCAATGTGGATTTTTATACTTGGACAGTTGTATTAGTTGAAGTGGTGTATAATTTTAATAACAATAATTGAACTGAAACTTCAATTTGGTTAAAAATTATATCTATACATGTATAAGTATATATGTATATATTTTATATATTATATTACACATATTTATATATTATATATCTTTAAAGCCTTTTCTTTAAAGAAAAAAGGTGAGTAAAATAAGAAATTATTTGAAATAATTTGGCATTGACAAATGAAACGAAGGACAAGTGACAAATAACAGGAAAGTAAGTGATCCAAAATGAAATGCATGGCCAAGAGAGTTTAACAACTTACCCTAGATAATAAAGATGTGGGTAATGATCAAATAATGATGTTTGAAATATCATTGCTCAAGAAGATTAAAATTAAAATTTAATATCACTTACTTTCCAGATTACATAAGATACAAATATTATCAATATGAGTATATTGGATGATATGGATATGAAATAGTTTTAACTGTGCTGCATTTCATTAAATAATTTTTTTTTCATCAAGCCACATTTATCACACTGGAGTTTCATTTAAACCAAACACTGCATATATCCATTAACACTTTATATTTGTAATTCTGAGTGTTACTGTTTAAAATGCTGGTTAATAATATCTATCTTCATATATGTTTTCTTCAGTTTCCTTTTCAAATTCTGAAAGATAAAAGTGTACATTTTTGATTTGCTTATTGGTCCCTAGCATCAAGTATTTCCACCAAATAGTGAACAGATTAGTATGACCAGTTTACTAAAGGAATGGGCATTTAGACATTGCGAAATCAAAGGACATTTTTAAACTGACTACTATATGCAGACTAGAACAGATGTATTGAGAAGGTATGAAGACAGAGGGCAGGAGCTTAACATTTTATTCAAGAAATGTGTTACCTTCTCTTTGTCTAGTTGAAATCAATGTGTTTGGATCACTCACTCATATTTTCTTTCATCATGTTTTATCTGCCCTCTTCTTTTATGCCTTTGCATCAACGTTACTGACCTTGATACTCTTTGTTCTTGTCTTCTGGGGCTAGTGATGAAAACGAGGGCCCTGTGTGTGCTGAATAAGCAGCCTACCAGTATCCTACATCCCCATTTCTTACATTTTGTTCTATTATCTCACTTCTTAAAAACTTGTTTTATACCAAAATCTCTCTGAAAGCTATCAAGGAAAACACACACTCTGGAGATACTGGCTCATTTGGTTTGGATGGAGTTGTGGAATCAAAATTTTCCCTTTTGTAAAATATTTATGAGGAGATTCATGTGAGTAGCTTTACTGAAGAGATGCCAAGATATAAGTTATGGTATTTAATTTCTCTTGCATTGTACATCTCTCATTGCTGGTGATGTTTTCCATTTCTAGTCAGTAGATTTTTGTGAATAAGGCTTAGCATGTCCATTACATGGAAGAGTGAGAAGTCATGGATTATTAAATATATTTGACATACTCGATAAAGATCCCTTGGAAAACTGATTGCTGTAAAACTATATGAAGAATTTAAACCAAGAATGCCAGTTTTATTTAATATTTTGTTAAAACTCACAAGTGACAGACTTTTAATTTTAAAATGATAAAGCTGTTTCTTTCGTAAGATGTAGGTGATAATAATTTACTGGTGGACCAGTTGTAAGCCTTGAATTAGGCTTTGGTTTTGACAGTTTTCCTATTACATACATTTGGTCCAAATGGAGGTCGAGGAACTTCAACAGCTTTGACATGGATCACACAGGTCATGAAACAACACTGGAGCTTAATTTTCTTGTCCAAGTACCTTACTGGAATGCAGCAAAAGCTCATGGTTAAGTAAAAGTATGAAGGTTATAAGCACAAAATTTAACTCACACATTTTCCAGGACTTGAATTGGGTTATTTCTTTAGTTATAATGATCATGTTCTGTTCTTTTCCATGGAGACAGCTCAGGACTTTTGTAGCCACTCTAAAATGTAAAATTCAATAAAACGATTATTTCAGTATTAAGCTGCTTGCTTTGTAATAACTTTGTAAGATAATTATGGATATGAAAAGGCAGCAATAAAAATAGCACAAAGTCGTCATTAGACAAAGCAAAAAGAATAAAGTATAATACAGTTACATTTAGTACATCAAAAACACTGCCCCAATATGAGCTCTGCCTAGTACTAAAAAAAATTTATCATAGCAAAGGGGAGCTTTATAAAGTTGTAGACATTGTTGATGAAAAAGTAATCCACCAGGTATATAAAGGCAAAACAATTTTATTTCCAAAGTACACCACTTTTCCGGGGAGTATATATATATCAAACTTTAGAGGCATTGGAGTTTTTTCCCACTCTAATGAGATATTTATCTACTTTAAGATTATTACTTCATTTCAATATTTATGCAACACTAAGACTGTAACTCAACTTTTTAAATTCTGTGCTTTATTCTTTTGGGTTTTCTTTTTGCATTCGAGACAGGGACTTGCCACATAGCCCTGGGTGGTCTAGTATTCACTAATTATCCAGGCTGGACTCGAACTTGACACAATCCTTCTTCCTCAGTTTCCTGAGTGCTAAGATTTTCTAAGTCAGGCACCACATAGGACTTCCAAATTTTAGAGCTGAAATAAAGGTTTTGTTGAACTTTAAATGAGACATCCGTATATGAATAATGAATACACTAATGTACAGGAAGTAATCTCCCTTTATAAGGAAAATGCTTGAAACTGTACTTAGCAGACAGCATTAAACATACATAATTATCTATATGCCTATATACATACTTATGGCAGAGCTGAATTTCTAAATTAAACACAGAAATACATCAACAATGACTAATAAATATAAAATAACAATAAGTAATACAATTTTCACCATGACAACTCTTGCTTTGGAACTTTTGTTTAATAGAATAAGGATTATTTGAATTCAAGTACCATTATACCATAATAGTTCTCATAGGGAAGACAGGTACTAGGCATGATGGTTTAGATGAGAATTGCCCCTTGAGGTTCATATAGTTGAGAGCTTGACACCCCTTATTGTTGGAAAGGTTTGGGAAGGATTAAGAGGTGTGGCCTTTTTGGAGGAGGTAAAAATCCATGCCATCAACAGTTAGTCTCTCTCTGCCTCATGATTTTTGTCTCAACATGTAAGCTCTTAGCTACTGCTCCAGAGCCATGATTGATTGCTTCCCACCATGATGGTCATGGATCAAACTAACACTCCAAAAATGGTAAGGTCTAATAAACTCTTCTATATGTTGCTTTGGTCATAGTGTCTCTTCACAGGAATAGAAAATTAAACTAGGTAACTAACAGGTGGGAAGTGCAGTCTGAATACATTAGCACATGGAGAATTGATGTTCCAGGCAGGATAGTATACGATGGCAGATAATTTCATCCTGCTGTTCAGGAAAAAAAATGAAATTTGAGACTTGTAAATTACTTATTTCTGGAACTTTCTCATTAATAATTTTGTACTCTGTTGATCTCAAGTAACAGAAATAAAAAACACAGAAAAGGTTCTGTGTAGGTGAAGGGTTATCCTCTGTTTGTCTGTATACATGCACATATATGTATGTAGACACACATATTACCTGTGTTAGAATTTTAACAAATATTTAAGTTTGTTTCAGTGAGCACTAAGCAATTTCACAATCACCTTTTAAAAGCATATATAAATATTTCTACTCTCACTCTATAAGCCCTAGAATCTCAATAGCCATTTAAAGAAGGGAATGTATGGTTCATGGGTGCTTGGTGTTTGTCAAAGTTCTCTCAGTTGGTTGTTACATTTTAAAGTTTGATTTGTGATATGTTTCATTAATTAATATGTTAAGATGTATACTGTATTACTTACAAAATATTATGTAATATAAATCATGGCTTATTTTTCCTTCTACATTATGCTTTTTCCATGTAGTTGAAGTGTAAAATGGGTTCATTTATTATATCAGTAATATTGTGTAAATATTATGTCTTATACAAAGTTAAATATATGATCATAAAAGGAAATCCTATTACTATCAAGCAGTAACTACCTATTTCTCTTTTTCTGTTCCTGAACACTACTGATTCCATTTCTGTTTTCCAAATGAAGTTACTTCACAAAACGCCCAAGATAATGGATGATGCTTTGCATTCAATTTCTTTAAATTCCATAATGGAAGGGTGACTCACGTTGTAACATGTATCAGTACTTCATCAAAGTTTAGAGCTGAATAATATTGTATTTTACAAATATTGTGCATTTTGTTTAAGCATTCCTCCACTTCTTGGTGGATGCTAAACTATTTCCAGCATTTGTTTAATTTACATACTGCTGTTATGAACATTCATGTGGAAGCATTTCTGTAAATACCTTTTGAATACTTTTGGCTATACAGAAAGAAGTATATTTGATGTCTCACATAGTAATTCTATGTTTAACCTAGAAAGGAACTTATGCCAGCTCGTCAAACTTTTTTCTGCATTTATTATTATGTTTATATGATTTTCTGTAGTTAATCACATTAATCACTTTTAAATGTTGGAGCAGCCACACATGAATCAAACAAGTTCTACCTGATCAACCTGTAGAATTCCTTGCATATAGTGTGAGATTTTGTTTGTTTCAAGAACTGAATAGAAAATTGGTGTAATTTAACAGAGAAAAATTTACTACCTAATATATTCTACATGGGAAAACATTAATTATTGTTTCACAAACACATGTATACATAATTGTTCAGATTATCTATTAATCTTTGGGCAAGTTTTTATCGATTCTTCATTTTAAAACATTAGTCCAATTGATGTTAATTTTTAAGATTATGGACAAAATAGATTATAATATTCCTTCAATGTCATTTATTTATTCATTAATTAATTAATTAATTTATATAATTGCACTCAGATTTTATTCCCCTCTCGTCCACCACCTGGGGTTCACATCCATACCTCCTCCCCACCTCCGCCTCCTCCCCACCCCCATATCTTCATGGATGTCCCCACCCCCATCTCTCAGATGTCTAAACTTCCTGGGCCTCCAGTCTCTTGAGGGTTAGGTGCATCTTCTCTGACTGAACCCAGACCCGGGAGTCCTCTGTTGTATCTGTGTTGGAGGCCTCATCTCAGGTGTGTATGCTGTCTGGTTGGTGATCCAGTGTCTAAGAGATTTTAGGGGTCCAGGTTAATTGAGACAGCAGGTCCTCCTACAGGGTTGCCCTCCACCTTAACTTCCTCCAGCTTTTCTCTAATTCAAGCAGAGGGGTCAGCAGCTTCTGCTCAGTGGTTGGGCGAACATAGCCGCATCTGACTCAGCTGATTGTTGGGTCTTTCGGAGAGCAGTCATGATAGTTCCCTTTATGTGAATGTCCCATAGCTTCAGTAACGGTGTCAGGTCTTGGGGCCTCCCCTTGACCTGGAAGTCACCTTGGACCTGTCACTGGACCTTCTTTTCCTCAGACATTTCTCCATTTCCATCTCTGCATTTTCTTTCAGACAAATTATTGGTCAGAGAGATTTGACTGTGGATAACAACCTCATCCCTCACTTGATGCCCTGTCTTTCTGCTGGAAGTGAATTCAATAAATTCCCTCTCCCCACTGTAGGGCCTTACATCTAGGGTACCAGCCCCCCACACTTTGAGTCCTGAGAGTCTCTCACTTCCCAGTCTCTTGGACATTCCAGAGGGTCTTCCCAACCTCCTTCCTCTGAGGCCCTCTGTTTCCATTCTTTCTGTGGGCCCTCAGGGTCCTTTCTCCCCATCCAATACCAGATCATGTTCCCCTTTCCCCTTACCTCCATCCCCTTTACCTCCCCATTACCTCCCTTCGTCCCCCCTTGTGGTTGCTTTCTTCTCTTTTGAATGACCATGGAATCAGTAATAATGTCAAGCTTCTGATTTAAAATCCCTTCACCCTTTAAATTTTTATTTCTTATTAATATCGTACATATTAATGATGCTCAAAATAATAATTTAATACATACAAGAATGTCCTTAAATGCAGCCATACCCAGATATTTCAGTGTTCTTTCTTTGTTCTTAGTCTCATTAGACATTAATTATTTTTAAAGAACGAGCTTTTTTTCAATTGGTTTTTTTGTTCTAAATTTCATTGTTTTTTTTTTCTTTATTTTTTCTGTTCTCCACTTACTTGTGACTTAATTTGCTCCTTTTTGGCTTTTATAAAGATGAAAGTTTAGACTTAATTGTTTAAGGCCTATATTTTATGTTAATATAGAAGCACAATGTTAGAAATTTCACTCTAAACACTGCATACACTCCATTTCACAAATTTGGAAGTGCTTTATTTTCCTTTGTACTTAATTTAAACCTTTTAGAAGATTTTCTTCATAGTTCTTTGTCCCATGTAATATTTAAACATGTGCAATTACTCTACAGATAACTGCAGTTGTGTCTATTATTGTCCTATTGATTGTAACCAATTATGGTTTAAGGTCATCTTTTCTATGTTTCTGACAGAGTCAAGTTGTGTTTTGTGAGCTAGACAATATTTTGTCTTAGTGACCATTGCACGTATTATTTAAAGATAGATACTAACCTTGATGAATGAACTATTTTTTAAACTTTAAAATAATTGATAGTTCTACACATGTGTGCACAGGCATGCACGCACATGTGTACATAAACACACACACACACACACACACACACACACACACACACACAAAGCTATCTCCCCTCTAATTCTTTGTCTATCCCCTGATACCATATTTCCCTCCCAAATTTTTATGCTCTTTAAATAGTTGTATTAATTTTAATTGAACTATTATACACATATACATACATATTTACATGTATACATATGTGTATATTGTGTTGATGTGCGCTCTACTCACAAATATATAATTTAATATATATTATAATATACATGTATATATAATTTGTTGAGTCTCTTTTTGTTTGTTTGTATATGGTTTCAGGGTTGACTACTCTGCTTTGGAAAACTAATAATGGGACTAATATATGGGAGAAGCTAATTCTCCTTCTCCCAGTAGTCATTAGTTTTCTGTAGTTCTTTGTCTAAGCGTGGGACCTCTGAGAAGTTCCTCCTTTCAAATTAACACTGAAGGGGGAAATTTTTCGTATATTCTCTTTACAAAACTCACTAATTCCACTTAGTGATTTAATGGAGTATGGGTAGCCTCTCAGGGGATACATCCATGAGGAAAACATGTGTTTCCTCCTTCAAGCAGACATCAATTGTCAATAGCTCCTCAACTAGGGGTGGGACTTTGTAAGCCTACCCACTATCCATACTGGGATTTTGACTGGCTTGATATCGGGCAGGTCTTTTGAATGCAGTCATGGGTTCTGTGAGTTCGAGTGTGCAAAGGCTGGCTATCCAGACAATAATGTTTTCTGGTAGCTATTCACTACCTCTAGCTTTAACAAGCATTCTAATCCTTGTGTGGTTATTCCTGAGCCTTTGGCTGTAGAAGTGTGGTATAGATTTCCCATTTAGAGCTCAACACTCCACTTTCTGTTCTTCTCTTCTTTTTGCCAGTTGGAGCTCTCCATATCAATCACAATCTACTGCAAAAAAATCTTTTTGAGCTTCACTAATCCTCTATAGATAATAAAAACAATTTTTACAAAGGTTAGATTCAATTGATTTGGTGATAATTTTCTTCTTATAAATTGGCCAATTATTGCTAGAAACTTGTAAAGGTCTCCAACTATAATAATAGAAAATCTATTTCTTCTTCTCATCCTATCAGCTTTTTTGCACATAGACATTAACTTGTTTTATGACCTTAGAGTATTAACCTCTGTTTTTAGATAATGCTACTCTTTATCTTATATAATTTTCTTCCTTGGACATAAGCTTTGTTAGAAATTTTTAGTAATGTTAGTATACAATTTTCTCCATAATTTCAACTTTATATTTAGAGTAGCCATTTAACAGGAAACTTACATTTGAGTAATTTTCTTTATCTTTTAATTGATGCATGCAGAACATTTGAAATGGTTATTGGATTAACTAGATTTATGCTAGTTTCTCTTTGTTTCTTCCACATTTTTCTATTTTCTCTCCTTAGTAACTTCCACACAAATGTCTGTGTGTGTGTGTGTGTGTGTGTGTGTGTGTGTGTGTGTGTGTAACTCTGATTTTATTTGTCCTTGTGTCTTTAATAATATATATTTAGAGCTAATCCAAATCTCCTTTTATGTTTGTTTTTCAAGTCATGATTTCTCTGTGTAGTCCTGACTGTCCTAGTATGCACTTTGTAGGCCAGGCTGGCCTAGAAGTTAGAGATCCACCTGCCTCTGCCTCCCAGATGCTGAGATATTAAAGGCATGTGAGTAAAACTATCTCCTGGATCACAGGTGGCTTCTCAGGGGAAGCATCTGAGGAAACTTGACCATCTCCAGGAAGTAGGCATTAACTATTAACAGCTCCTCAGCTAGAAGTGAGGCCTCAGGAGCCCCTCCCCTGTCCATATCTCCCTTGTCCATGCTGGAATATTAATCTTATGAGATTCTAGCAACCTTTTGCCAAGTTCCTGTTACTTGACTCTGATTTATTACATTATTACTCTCAGATAATGAATTTTGCATCTTAACAGCACCATTCAATGCCTTCATAAATTTGCAACTGGAGCATGCACATTCTGTAGGTTGAAGGCACTTAATTCTGTTTATTTCTCTCAGTAAGGGTTATTGAGACTGGAATATTTAAAGGATGCTTGTTTTTTTTCTGAATATATCTCTGAAATATTCTTTTGTAAAAGTAAACTATTATTAAAAACTTAGAAATTTGACATTTTTGTTAAAGCCCCCCAAACATCTCCATATGTAGAAAGACATTTACTCACCACTATTTCCATCTGACAATGTTAAATCTAGAACACATATTTACTAAATAAAGGGATAGAAAAGAGGAGTTAGAATTGATATTGTCCACTTAAGTCCTTGCCTCAGAAGATGACTCTATGATAAGAAGGAGGATAAGAAACTAGGAAACCCTATCCTGGTGCCAAATGACATTTTGATACTGGGGCGTTTCTGCTATTCCGTGATCATCTACAATGTTTCCTGGAAAACTGTGAGGAGAACAAATGAATTTCTAAATATTCTACCATCTCTAATAGTTTATGACATTATCGTTACAGTGCATGCTTGTGCTTCCTTTCCAAAGCCGAGAAAGAGCCATTTTGGCTGAACATTTACATTTATACTCCATTACACCTCTTTACAACAGAATAGTTATTTCCTCTACCTCAGAAATTGGTTTGAAATAGCTATTAGACTCTCAGATAGTTCAGCTATTGAATGGGTATTCTCTCATGTCCAGACTTAACAAGAATTAGTTCATCATTTATCACCCACCATATTCTAATCTGTTTTAAGAAAGGCTAACCTGACTCAGTATTGGGTTTCCCTTGGCTTCTTTGCTCATCTGCCTCCTATTTGTTCCTCCCTCTCTTTTGCTCATATTTACTCGTTATGGTGTCTGTTATTTTTATATTTTATTTTGATTTCATGTTCATTAGTGTTTTTGCTTGCATGTGTATCTGTGTCGGCATGTCAGAAGCCCTGAAACTAGAGTTACAGACAGCTGTGAGCTGTCACGTGAGTGCTGGGAGCTGAACCTGGGTCCTCTGGAAGAGCAGCCAGTGCTCTTAACTACTGAACCATCTCTCAAGACCCACATAGTGACTGTTATTAGTGCATCTACCCTCACCAAAAGAGGGTACTTGTTTGAGGCAATCTACAAAAGATCTTTATTACATTCTAATCTTATAATCTGTCTGGAAAAGTAGATTGTCAACATTTTACTCAAAAACATAATGGAATATTGAATAGCTAGTGCCCATAGTCTAGTGTTTTCTTTTGTATGAATCAGTATCATGGTCTTTTTGTGTGTAGTTGCAAGTTTTGTGATTCTCTCTGCTCTCAGACAGAAAAAGTTCCTATTAAAATAGGAATACCAAATCACTTGGGAATTACCATACTACATGGACAATGCTGAAAAGTATCTGCTTAAAAATATAAAAACTGCTTATTGCTGAAGGCATCATGCACTTTAGGCACAGAATCCAGTGGCCACTGGCCTGGAATTGACCTTAAAGCTCCTCCCTTGGGACTAGCTTATAATGGTACAAGAAGGCACCATACACGTTTCCATAGGGGGAAATCAACTAATTGTACCATCTAGCTATAATTTCTGTGAACCACAACAATGATCAACATGGCAAAATAACCCTAAGGGCGCAGTATTGTTATGTATACCTTGGAAGTAACCAATAGTTCCTAATTGGAATTAAGACCTACTCATAAAGAGAGGAACTATATCTGGTACTGAAACCCTAGCCAACCACTCAGGGGTACTGAAGTTTTGGATTTTGGAGGAGAACGTACAACCACCACTTTATTAAACCAGCTTAATTCCGAACAACCAATCTATAAACATTTGTCCTAATACCCACAGATAAACCTCCTTTTTGTTATAGAGTGAGGCCTCTACATAAAACTACAACCAATCAAAATGCAGCCTTGGAACTCAGTCCCTGGAGATACGTGTACAAAACAACTCTGGCAACTAAGGCTGAGGAAACATTGCTGAAGAGGTATTATTAGAAAGACTGTAAGAACCAAGGGATTCTTGACTTTGGTTCAAGAAGCAATGTGTTGGAAAGTACTGTGGAATGGCCACAGAAGCTTAGACCTGTGAGGCCCAAGATCTTAAAAAGAGAAGCAAACAGTTTAAGTCAGTGCAACATCCTATAGTACTTGGTCCCTTTCCACATTTGTCAACATATAAGCAATGGGAGTAGAGTTGCTGGTGAAATATGGAAAGGGTTCTTAAGAACACTGAAGTATTCATTATTTTGACTTTTAGCTACATAGCTTTAAATTTTGTTTAGGAGATGGAGATGTGGCTCAGAGGTTAAAAGCACAGGCTGTTCCAGAGGACCAGGATTTGATTCCCAGCATCCACATGGTGGCTCACAACCATTTGTAACTCCTGACTCCTGTCGTAGGAGATCCAACACCCTCTTCTGGCTTCTGTGGGCACAGAACACAAATAATGCAGAGACATACATGCAAGCAAATCAACAACAACGATGACAACAACAACAACAACAACAACAACAACAACAATAATAATAATAATAAATTTGCATTGTCACAGCTATATCATACTCAGTCCAATCACTCCTTACTTTTCGTTTTCCCTCTACCTTGGACCTTTCTGCCTCCCAAATGGCCTGCATTCTTAGAAGATGTCATAGTCACGTTTACCTCTAGATTCTACTTATGAGAACTCCTGGTGTTTTGCTTTCTGAGAAATATTTCCCATAAAATAATATTCTTTATTTCCATCTATTTCCCACAAATAACTTCAGTTTGCTCTTCTCTATTATTGCATACTAGCCTCAGGTCATAAGGAATTGCATAAGGATGGATTAGGCAATAGCCCATAGCGATAAAATATTATTTGACTTCCAGCCTGAACAGTCACCCACACTGAAAGAAACAATATGTCCAGGTATGAAAATTACACACCTCAAAACACCCACCCTGTGTCTAGTCAAATCAAAAAACCCTTTATATTCCTGGTAACATACTATGTATGTATGCATGTCTCACAACCCCTCTAAACGCTTTTAAACTTAATCCCCTGGAGAGGTTGTGTCCCCTCACTGTCCCAATAAACCCTTCTTAGCCTCTGGGGTGGAATCTGCCTGCTTATCTTATAAATGCCACTTTTTCAAACAAAAATTGGGGCTCTATTAACTGAATTAGGATTTAGGAGGCCTAAATCAGCAAAAGAAATAAAACAAAATAAAATTATCCAGTACATTTGAACTGCTTTTTGCCTTTCTAGGCATTAAACAATTTATAAATGTCATAGATCAAGGTAGAAAGAGAAGCCACTTGCACGTGTTCAACAGATTTCTCGTGATCTGGACCTTACTCAAAACTAACAGCTGTTGAGGTCATATGGTAAATGAATCAAAACAAGACATCAAGTGAGGAATCTTTTTGTCATCCCTATCTAAACAGCTTCCAAATGTATTGTACCCATTTATTGACTGGAAGAAGAGGTCAGAGACATTAATATACCTGTCTCTTTAGAAGGGATATCTTGACATGATCCACCGTACTGGGCCTCTAAAACCTTAGACAAGGTAGGAGGCTCTAAAATTCATATTAATTTTGCAACTCTTGATAAGCTGATGTCTCACCAACAGTTACAGATTAGTTGCTATGTCACTTTTGCTATCCAACAGCAAACACCATTTTGTAATGAACTAGTTTCATCGTTTCATAGCTGTTGGAAAGTAAAGGTGCTTACTATCCAACAGAGAAAGTACTGTTGGCCTTGCCAGAACAAACAAACTGCTTCTAGGCCCTTATTGCAGATATACAGAAAAAGTGGCATTTATAAGATAAATAGTTTAAGACAGGTATCAGAAGATGTGATGATTTGCTTGAGCAGTGAAAGCACATATGGTACAGCTGCTATGATTGGAGATAGACGTAGGTTGAGTGCTCCAATTGAGTGATTGTGTTTGTGAGCATAAAGTCTGGGCTACAGAGAACTATGTGCCTTCTGGACCTTCCCAGGGCATATGTATAGCTTTTGTATAATTAGTGTTGAGTTATTTTTCATCCTGGGATCCAATCAAAACCAAGAAAAATGATAACATTTCCTCTATTCCCCTGAGCAGCAGCACTAAATATACAATCTTTGCTTAAGGGGCTTGTGTGAATCAGTTGTGCCTGACCTAATCCTATGTCCACCATTATTCCATACACACTGTCCTTAAACAGCACAAATTGATTTGAAACTCACAATGCTACTATTCCCTCTGCCTTCTGACTGCTTGGATTACAAACCGTACTTATACCAAATTCATAATATGAATTCCCCCACATGTTCCCACATGAAAAGTTATTATTTTATTACTCAACATACTTATTATCTTGTTTCAACTATTTTCATAACTAATTTAATGTGTATAAAACAGTACAGATTATAATGTATTATGAAGAATGTCAGCTTATGAATACTAGAAAACTATTTGTGTATGTGTCAAATAATGCATTCTTAGCAACCTGATTTTTAAGCAATCCCAGAAACAACTGTCAAAATTATCAACGAGGGTATATATAAATAAGAATTACTCTGCGATTGGGAAAAAGAAACTATAGCTACATGTGAACTGGCTTGGAAAGGTCTGGGTACCTAATACCACACCTCACTCTGGAGTCATTTCCTGGACAGATGGTTACTCAAACACTACACCTACTCCTTTTGTCTTCAGTCACAAAAACAAATAGTAACTCTAGTCTTCCAAGGAAAGGATTCCTCCTTCCCTGCTGGGAGAGGATCTATAGGCAAACAAATGGTTCCTTCTGAGAAAAGACCTTTAGGGTGTTTTGCAAATCAAAGGGCTCCTCCCTCTATGCTGGGAAAAGATCCCTCTCTGGTGGACACATAACTCTCAGCCTGCACTTCCTGTGATTGCAGCCCTCAGATTGTAAAATTCCTACTGTGCCTTGTTTAGTTATCAAGAGCCTTTCTAAGGTGCTAGTCCACTCTTCGTTGGCCCACTAAGCAAAAGATCCCTATGCTCTTGATTGGTTTGATAAATATGAGGATCTGTAAGCATCTCATATGGATCATTTTTGTAAGCCATATAAATACACTATTTTCAAAATGGTGTTAAAATTTTAAATATTTAGAATAGTTTGTATAAATTTGAATAGGAAAATTATATTTTTATTTACAACACACATGTGTCTATTTATAAATCTAATATTTTAACAAATTGGTGTAATAATTTGTTGCAAACATGTAATCATTTACAAAGCAAAAGAGTAATAGAATTTACAAATTAATTCAGACTAGAAATAAAAATAATAAGGCTAAATTTTGTAAAGAAAGGACATACACGACAGTAGATGAGACTTTTCAAGACAAATGCAACTCGTGAAAAATATATTTTGTTAGTAAGGGCAGAGATTCCTGAACCTCAACTTGTAATAAAAAGTCAAATGGCATTTTCAGTGTTGGTTTTTTGAAAAGCCAAAGTTCTTAACAGAAAGTACATATCATACGTGAAACTAATTACTATAGAGAAATGTGTCTTGGTGAATAGAATTGAGAATCTGAAGGGAGAATTAAAATTGTAAGGAATAGGGTACAGAGTGATACAGAGGTTGAGGGCAGAAAGAGATTAAAGTAAAGGAATGCCAAAAACCACAAGGAAACACAAGAATAGGAAGAAATGGTCACAAAGCACTGCGGTTGGCATTTCTACTGTTCCTATAATTGCCTCCAGAAATTTTCATCTCAAAAAAGGTTTATTCTCAGAAGTTTTTCATATAACATTTTACTCCAGTGACGTGGGACATGAAAGGTTTTATTTTGTGTTTGTTTGGCTCCCAAAGAATGTAGGATACTTTTCCTTTAAAAAAAAAATTAACTCTCGTTGAAGAATAATCTTACACAGAGAATGGTGGTGCAAGAAACTGTCCAGAGACCCCCAAACTTGGTCAGCTTGTCAGTGAGGTGGTTTGTGTGCTTTCAGAAAGAAAGGCCCTCCATGCTGTTACAAGTAAACACTGCAGTAAACATGCTATACCTAAGAATACTCAGACTCAAAGACGTGGAGACTCAACAGCAGAAGACAGTGCCAAACTCTGATTTCTTTTCTCTTCCTATTTTCATTTCTACTTTTTTGTTTTTGCTCTTCACTCCATTCCCCAGAGGAATCTCTTCTCAGACAAACCATCTGTAAAATGTAATTTAAATAAATGGATCTGTCCTAAAGTTACATGAATTCCAAAGAAAATAAACCATCTGAAATTCTTATTCCTATAATTCAACATCTGTTGTTTTTCTTTTCATTTTTTTTCTAAAATACAGGAAAAATTTTACTCCTGGGCTGAATGAAACATTTCATACCAAAATTTTATAGGAGAATTTTTAAATACTTGGATGACTGGATTATCAAATGAGAATTTCTAAATTAATATGGGATCAGAATAAAATGTATCACTTCATTTCTCCTACATTTTTTTTGGTAAATAGCTTTCATCATCTTTGCCTTCACTATTTCATGATCCTCATCGTGGGATGCTCCAAAAAATGTGTAGCTAGGTTCCTGAAACAAATGGCTGCATTTATGAGCATAGCTTGATTACTAATCTGCATTTGAAATGCAAATTTAAGTCTGGGTATACCAGCTGGGGCAAGAGGGTTTGGTGTTATAGAGAAGGAGAGGGGGATATGTGCTCAGTAAAATGTATGATATTTATGAACATATAAATGGAAATAGCAATTGTCTGAGATTTCCTGTTACATGTGAATGAAAACTGAAGAAAAAAAGCTGTGTCTGCAGAGACTGTTGGACTGATTAGAACTGCAGTGTTATCAGAGGGTTATAATATTGCAGGTCCAGAGGTTAGATACCTTATCTTGGCTAGTCCTGTCCCTTGAATAGCCATTCCTGCCTTCTTCTGTATCAGGACTAACATCCTGTGACTAATATATTTAAAAACACTTTTTGGAATCTATTAACAGAATAGAAATCCCCTACACTGAGGCATGGAGCCTTCACTAGACCAAAGGCTCCTCCTTCCACAAATCCAGCCCTACAAAGCATAATAGGTGGAAATCTCCAACACAAGGAAGGAAACTATACCCTAGAAAAGGCAAAAAAAGTAATCTTCTTTTAACAAATGCAAAAGAAGATAGCCACAGAGACATAATTCCACCTCTAACAACGAAAATAACAGGAAGCAACAATCACTTTTCCTTAATATCTCATAACCTAAGTGGATTCAATTCCCCAATAGACTGAATGGATATGTAAACCGGACCCAGCCCTTTGTTGCCTTTGAGGAAACTCACCTCAGTGACAAAGACAAACAATACCTCAGAGTAAAAGCCTGGAAAACAAGTTTCCAAGCAAATGGTCCCAAGAAACAAGCTGGAGTAGCCATTCTAATATCAAATAAAATCGACTTTCAACCAAAAGTTATCAAAAAAATACAAGGAAGGACACTTTATACTAGTCAAAGGAAAAAATCTACCAAGGTGAATATTGTTTTTATAATCATTTTATAAGTCATTTCATTCATTCTGCTGTGTGTTACACTATTTTAAGTGGTACCTTTAGGTTAAAGTACCTGCACTCTCCTGGATAAATTGTACTTGATCATAATAAGTAATCCTTTACATGTGAAATATATCTGTCAATATGTTTTGTATTTTGCACATTTCTTTGTAAGGGATATTAGATCATAGCACTCTTTTCCTGTGATGCCTTTCTCACAAGATAGTGCTCATCTAGGGGTGAGTAAGTAAGTATTCCTTCTTCCTTAACATTTAGGAAGGACTGTGAAAAGGTTGGTTAGCTGAACCTAGTCCAATTCTCTGCAGATCTATTTATCTCTATTGTAAGGTGATGGTTTACATTTCTACCTTGAATCTCTAGCAACTTCGAGAACAGTCGTAGTTATTCAATTTGTATCCTTATAAAAGTGGAAGCTAATACTCCTAAAGTTATTACGTGTGGGCGTTTTTTGATTGATTGCTTTTAAATTGAATTTGGAGAACTCTGCATATATTTTTTTGCCCATTCTTAATACCAGAATTTATTGAACGACAATGAATTCACAAGCTACATCAATTTTGTTGGCAGTAATTTGTCAAGTAGTGCTCTCTTTGATAGCTTGCTTTTGGCAAGCACAAGTTTTTTTTTATGCCAATCTTAATTGCTAATAATATTATTTTTCAGATAACATACTACTTATCACACAGTAAACACATCTGTATATATGCAGGTTACAGAACAGCTCCAGCATGATTAAAGAGGCTGCAGCCACCTTCAAGAAATTCCAAGATGCCTTCCTTACTGGAGGCAGCAGCACAGTGCAGATACAAAGGCAAAAAGTCACTGGAGCTGCTGGGAAAGATATTAAGAAACTAAGTTGGAGACCCATATTAAGGTTGCAGGTTCCAAGACTGAAACCAAATTTTAGGACCATAGAAATTGTAGCCATGATGTGTGGGATCATAAACAAATTGACAGATAAGCAAATGCACAGACAGATGAACAGTAATTAGAATAGGGTCTGTGAATATCGAGGAGTGAGCTGAGCCCTGGAAGATAGTTGGGAAGTTTCTGTCTTTTGCTCCCTTGATGCATATACAACGTTCTCAGACAACAGGTTAGTGGGGACTTTGTCATCACAACTTTAAGTTTCCTCCTCTATGTGGGGATTCCGAAGAAAGTGTTGCATGATGTGTTCAATGATCATTTCTCTGGCCTAAGTTTTCTTCTATCACAGGAACTGTTCCATAGGTGTTCTGATATCTATGTATGCAGAAAAACATGCAATCATCTTGCCTCAGTGTGTGAGATCGAAATGACATCATACATTCCTCATAAAATGGAGTCTCTTAGGGTGAGGGAAAGTATGAAAGCTAGTTATCTGTATAATATGGGGTAAATCACTCCAGGACATAGACTGATCTCCACAGTGAAGCTTCAGTGGCCTCCCTGGCCTACGGTTCATAAGCAGGTAGTACACTCGAGTATTAGAATTTTTATTTAACAACAATATGATTTCTGATAGTGGCTTTTCCTAACCAAAAGTATGATGCCTGTTCTCAAATTTTACATGATTTTTAATAGTTCTAGATGCTTTCCCTAATCTTTAAGGCATACAGAGTCTTTAACTATACCATTGATGTAATGGAACTTTTTTTATAATAGGTGGGCATGTTATCTGAAGGCAATTAACATCCTTCCCAAGCAAGTGCTAACTGTTTTCAAGAATCATTAGCTTAGTGAATATAAAAGAAAAATGTTGATAGATGAAAGTAGGAAGCCCATGGTTTCAAGTTTACCTTGGGCTATGTAGAAAGTTTGAGGTCAGTTTAAGTGGAACAACCTGCTTCTAGCCTCCCCTTAAAGAATATGTTTTCACAAATAACAAAGTATTGAAATTACATTTTCCCAGCAGATATTCAGGGGCACATTTCTCTTCATATTAAAAACAACAACAACAACAACAACAACAACAGCAACAACAACAACAAGAACAACAAAAACTAAAACACTTCCTTGATGATATTCTTCTCTCCTGACTGATATTTACAAATCCATTTGCTAAAGAGATTTATAAAGGTCCCATTTATTAGATATTAATAATCATATACAATTTGTTTCTTCCTTTAATGTCATTTATTATGTAATTCTGCTGGCGGCCAATGAAGGAAAACACTTTGGTTAGACATAACGGTTTGCACAGTCCTCTGAAGACTGAGGGAAGTCCAGAGTGGTGGTAGTACCTAGCTATCTCATTTATCAAATCTGGGTTATAGTGTTAATTAGTAAAATGGTCATCAATTTTATGACTCAGTATCATTATTCTGAGGTTTCCTGGCTGTCTAAGGCATGAACATTTCTCTTCATTGATATTCCCGATAAACTTGGGTGGTATATTCAGTTTCTTTTGTTTGCTAATTCCTTCTGTCTTGATAGTTTCCTTTTCTCTCTCTTATGTTATCTATTCCTATCACTGTTTGCTGTCAGCAAGCTGTGTTCCCCAATATTCAATGTGTTACTTTTAGGTTAAAGCATTTCATAACCCAATGGTGAGTAATAAGTAAGAACTACCACATAAAACTTAAGTGACATTCAGGCTTATACTTAATGAATCTGAATGACTCTCAAGTCCTCATAATTGCAATACACTTTACTGATTGAGTTATCTTCCCAGCCCCAGTCCCTCTTTCATCTAAACTTATAACTTACCATCAAATTTGCATTTGACTTTGGGCACCACAATAAAATTAAACTCACTTTCCTTCTTCCAGCATCTTAAATAAAGTCACAATGTCAGAGACAGAGTCTATCCTGGTTAGGAAGTCTCACTAGCAAGAACACCCTTGCAGCTGTAGCAGCAGAACAAATTTCACATTTGGCCCTATCAGGAACAAGTGTCTCTGGTACAGACACATTGAAAGCTTATAAACCTTTCTTTATTTTGTGTGTGTCTGTGTAAGCACTCTCGTTTGTTTGTGTGCATGTGTATACACATGTACTAAGATGTACATGTGGAACTCAGAGGACTATTTGTAGGAGTCAGCTATAACTTTCTGCCAGGTTGGGTCTGAGATTTGTACTCATGTTGCCAGACTTAACGATAAGCACATTAACTGGATGAGTTATCTCACCTGCCCAGTGCTTTAATATTTTACATTCAAATTATTTGAATGAAATTTTTGAATAAATTTATTTGAGTAATTTGAATAATTATTGATATTCAATATTAAATGTTTCATCCTGATGATAATTTGTCTCACCCTTTCACATACTCTTTAGTGAAACATTCTTTTAATCTTGATGTTAAATTCATCAGTGTAAATATAGCATGTATTTTGCTCAGAGTCTTACTGCTGAGTAAGTTCACCCTTTTTAGTTCTTTCTGAATGTTTGCTGACTGGTTCAATTCAGCTGGTCTAGCTCAAAAACTCCTCTCCAAGCTGACTGATTGAACCTGGCTTCTCTTGGCTTCTCACTATATTGTTCCACCTGGCCTTATACTAACTTTGGCAACGTGTTCTAATCTTCTGACTCTGTCTCATCCTCTGGTTCTTACTATCTTCATCTGCATCTAGTTTGTTCTCTCTGCCACTTGTTTTTTGAAAACTGTCCAAGTAAAACTGCCATAAGTATACATCACAGTTTTTTCTCTCCCCATGCTGTTCTTTTATGTATTATCCCTTTTCCTCTGCTGTTCTCATGTGGATTGGGTGAATCCTATCTCTGAATCATTCTGTCAAGTCTTTCTCTAGTTTGTCACTTTGCCTCTCAATTAGATGTCACTTTCAAACATGGCTGCTTCCTTCTACAACATAACCTTACCTTCATGGTTAGGGATTAAAGCGTGTAGTAAGGGCATGTCTACATTCCAGTCCGACCATATCAGTATGAGGGCTGTACTATATTCCAGGGTTTGTCAATATTCCAGCCAGATCATATCTCTGCATGTGATCCCTTTTCAAAGCAGCCATATTGCTGAATTTAAATTCCTCTACATAGCAGTATTGCATATTATAGATCTTGTTTTTAGTTCAGGTCCAATGATTATTTGTCTGGTATTAGTTTATAAAGATTTTACAATATTTTTCTAGTTTTCATTTTCCACTTGAGTATTCTGTCAGTCGCTTGGAAGTATGTTCAGTCACAACTGTTAATTTTTCTACTTCTTTCATTTCTATCATTTATGTTGTTGTTGCTAAAACCACTATTAAAGACATAGATCACTAAAACATTCTCC
This sequence comes from Rattus rattus, assembly GCF_011064425.1. Taxonomy (NCBI): domain Eukaryota; kingdom Metazoa; phylum Chordata; class Mammalia; order Rodentia; family Muridae; genus Rattus; species Rattus rattus. Next base: position 99,633,027 of record NC_046172.1, read on the forward strand.
CAGATTTAAAATCACAGTGGAAATTCAGCAATCTATTCAACTACATTGACTTCTTACTAATAAAGTGAGATATATATTTTTGCTATATTACTGACTTGGAAAATGATTGCAAGATCATCTCCTCAATGGGGCATGCTGTACTAGAGGTCATATAGAGTTTCAGTTACTCTGCTTCCCAACACTTGATTCTGCTTTGTTGTACCAATGCATGTGGAAGCTCATAGTGCCACTGGCCTTGGTTAACATTCCCCAGGTTCAAGAGAAAACGAAATGCTAGCCAGCTTCCACTTGCACAAATTTACTCAGTCTTTATTTCAAGGTGAGTATGTATAGTCTCTGAGGTCTGCTGATGTGAAGAAGGTGAAGTCATGAAACATAGTGCTAGATACCCCATTTGTCTCTGTTGCCCATAGTAGCTAGTGACTCTGATTACTGCTGAATTTCTTTGATACTATATTTGAAAAATTAAAGCACTGTTTTTTGACCATGTAGGGAAATAAAAAAAACTCTGGTTCTTGTTTTGTCTAATAGCTAACACTGTGTATTAAGGGAGAATGTGCTGTTGGTTTTTGTTGTTGTTGTTGTTGTTGTTGTTTTTAATGTTACATTACTACCACACACTTGACACTGTGACAAGTCTGGGGGCATGTATGTGGTCTTACTGTGAGTGGATAGTTGGAGTAGTGGGTGGATCTCCATCAGTTTTCGATAAACTGTGTGAGCTGAGCTTTTTGTGGCCATTGTGTTGGAAGTAGAAGGAGTTTTGAAGTTTGTTTTGCTGAAAATTCATATTGGAGAAAAGGCAAATGTCAACAAATGGTGATGGTCAGCTTTGATGACATTGTGTAGAAGCCAGTAACTAGATGTTTTCTCTCTCACAGACATCAAATGGATCAAGGAAATCAACATAAGACCTGATCCCCTAAAACTGCTAGGAAAAGAGGGAGCACAATTCAAGTTATAGGCAATAGAATATTCTTTTTCAAGCTACTATTGACATAGCCAGGTTGCAGCTTTATATAACATTTCACTCTTTATATGTGAAAGGCAATAAGGAAATACAGAGAACAGATAACCACAGATTTCTTTTGTTCCGATATCCTCAGAAAGGCCTATTTTTCTACCTTTCAAATTCTCCTATGTTTTCTTACTGTACTATTTCTAGGGATTTTTTAAAAATATAAGTGGAAGGTAGATAAAATATGGATTCAGTCTTTTATTTAAGAAGTCGAGAATCCATTCTATATTATTTTTGTTTAAAATTTGGTAAGTTATTAAATTTTAGGTATTATGAGATTTAAAGAATGCTGATATCTGGCATTTCTCTAGTTTAAAATATATTTGGCTAGCTAAATACAGTCTTGTTAATGTATTATGCAGCTTTATGATATTTTAATATAAAGTGTTTACAACTTTTAAAAAATAAGAAAGGATTCAGTATGGGTTGAAGTAAAGAGGGGTACTGCAATACAAAATTCTTATGTTAAAAAGCTAAATGGATAACCAAAAGTTTTACCATAGTTTTGAAACCATTTTAAGTTCCCATTGCATTAATTGTTGTATTATATAGTGCCTTGTTTGGTTGCTTGTTGATCGGTAATTGATACTGAAAAAGGAGCCAAACGAAGTCTAGCAGAAGGAAAGAACTTTACTTTCACATCTTCAATTTGGTTTTATGTGGGGAACATTAATACTAGAATAACAATCTCATTTCAAGCTATACTTTCCAATTCCTGTATATTTTCTACCTAGTGACCTTCCTTTTGGTCTTACCCTGATTGTTTCTTGGTGGTCTTCTTTAAACAAATCTTTCATGGACCTTATATCCTCAGTAAGGAAATTAGCTAAGATCACAATTAATGACTATGAAAATGTGTGTGTGTGTGTGTCTGTGTGCGTGCGCGCGTGCCAGCACCTGTGCTTGTGACACTAAATACATGACTCTATTTAAAAAAACACTCTTCTTTTCATCTAATTAGTAAGTGCATTTCATATCTGTTCTTTTGTATTGAGTTACCTCACTCAGGATGATATTGTCTAGTACCACCCACTTGCCTATCGATTTCATGAAGTCATTGTTTTTAATAGTTAAATAGTAGTCCATTGTGTAAATGTACCACATTTTTTGTATCCATTCTTCTGTTGAAGGACATCTGGATTCTTTCTAGGTTCTGGCTATTATAAATAAGGCTTCTATGAACATAGTGGAGCATGTGTCTTTGTTGTATGGTGGAGCATTTTTTTGGGTATATGCCCAGGAGTAGTATAGCTGGGTCCTCAGGTACCATGTCCAATTTTTCTGAAAACTCCAGATTGATTTCTAAAGTGGTTGAATGTTAAACAATCCACCAACAATGGAGGAGGTTCCTCTTTCTCCACATCCCTATCATCTATTGTCCTTGAGTTTTGATCTTAGACATTCTGGCTAGTGTGACTTGATTTGCATTTTCCTGATGACTAAGGATTTTGAAATTTTCTTTAGGTGCTTCAGGGCCATTTGATATTACTCAGTTGAGAATTCTTTGTTTAACTCTGTACCCCATTTTTAATAGGATTATTTAGATCTCAGGAGTCTAACTTCTTCAGTAATTTTTACATATTGGATATTAGCCCCCTATTGGATGTAGGATTGGTAAAGCTCTTTTTCCAATCTTTTGGTTGCCATTTTGTCCTAAAAACAGTGTCCTTTGCATTACAAAAGCTTTGCAATTTTGTGAGGTCCCATTTGTCTATTGTTGATCTTCGATCATAAGCCACTGGTGCTCAGTTCAGAAAATTTTCCCCTGTGCCTATGTGTTTGAGGCTCTTCCCCACTTTCTCCTATATTAGTTTCAATGTATCTGGTTTTATGTGGAGGTCCTTGATCCATTTGAACTTGATCTTTGTACAAGAAGAGTGGATCGATTTGCATTGTTCTACATACTTACTGTCAGCTGAACCAGTACCATTTGTTGAAAATTTTATCTCTTTTTTCACTGGACGGTTTTATCTTTGTCAAAGATGAAGTGACCAAAGGTGTGTGGGTTCATTTTTGGGTATACAACTCTATTCCATTGATTTACCTGCCTGTCTTGGTACCAACACCATAAAGATTTTTAACATAATTCCTCTATGAAGGTGGTTGGGATGATGACTCCCCAAGTCCTTTTTTTTGTTGACAATAATTTTAGCTATCCTTTGTTTTTTGTTGACAAATGAATTTGCAAAGTGCTCTTTTTCTAACCTCTATGAAGAATTGAGTTGGAATTTTGATGGAATGCATTGAATCTATGATTTGCATTTTGTAAGATAGCCATTTTATTTTATTAATCTTCCAATCCATGAGCGGGAGTCTTCCATCTTCTGAGATCTTCTTCAATTTTTCTTCATAGACTCTAAAGTTCTTTTGTCTTTGAGATCTTTCACTTGCCTTGTTTATAGTCACACCGAGGTATTTTATATTATTTGTGACTGTTGTGAATGGTCCTTTCCCTAATTTCTTTCTCAGCCTGTTTATCCTTTGAGTAGAGGTAGGCTCAGAATACCCAAGATACAATTTACAGACCACATGAAGCTCAAGAAGAAAGACCAAAGTGTGGATGCTTCAGTACTTGTTAGAAAGGGGAACAAAATACTCACAGGAAGAAACATGGAGACAAAGTGTGGAGCAGAGACTGAAGGAAAGGCCATCCAGAGAGTGCCACACCTGGAGATCCATCCCACATGCAGTCAGTCACTATTGGGGATGCCAAGAGGTGCATGCTGACAGGAACCTGATATAGCTGTCTCCTGAGAGGTTGATGCTCTGGCATGTCATTGAATGAGAATGGTGGCCCCATTGAGGGAGTTAGAAGAAAAGGACTGAGGTAAGCTCAGAGGGTTTGCTACCCTGTAGGATGAGCAACATTATCAAACAACCAGACACCCCAAAGCTTCCAGGGACTAAACCACCAACCAAAGAGTACATATGGAGTGACCCATGGCTCCAGGCAGATATGTAACAGAGGATGGTCTTGTTGGGCATCAGTGGGAGGAGAGGCCCTTGGGCCCCTGAAAGTTTGATGCCCCAATGTAGGGGAATGCAAGGGCAGGGAGGTGGGAAGGAGTGTGTGGGTGCGTGGGGGAGCACTCTCATGAAGGCAAGGTGTGGGGGCATGGGATGGGGGTTTCCTGAGGGGAAACCAGGAAAGGTGATAACGTTTGAAATGTAAATAAAGAAAATATCCAATAAAAGAAAAGAAAAAAACACAGAATAGTCATCAGACAAAACTCAGTAAACACTGGGCAGTGGTGATTGACACATTTAATCCCAGCATTCTATGAGGCGAGCATGGTGTAGAGAGTGAGTTCCAGTGTTACACAGAGAAACCCTGTCTTGAAAAACAAAAAGAAACAATCAATAAACTTTCATGATAAAAAAACTACCAAAAAAAAAAACAACAACAAAAAAACAAAACAAAATGAAAAACAAAAAACAACTAACCAAATAAACAAACCAGGAATGGAAAAAAACTCTTTTTTTTTTATTGAATATTTTTGTTTATATTTTCAAATGTTATTCCTTTTTCCTGGTTTCCCCTCAGACATAAGCCTCCCTCCTTTTCTTCTATAACGTGTGTTCCTCTCCCCACACCCCAAAACATTCCCCTACATTGTGGGATCAGCCTTGGGGACGAGACTTTTCTTCTTTCATTGTTGCCCCAATAAGGCCACCCTACTCAGTGTATGCAGCTGAGCCCAAGGTCAGTCCATGTCTTTGGGTGATGGTTTACCCCTGGGGAGCTCTGGTTGGTTTGTTGTTCTTATGGGGTTTATGTCTTCAGCTCTTTCAATCCTCTCTCTAGTTCACTCTTTAACATGGGAATTTTTATGTTAGTGATGAAAATAAATATTTAAATTAAGACAAAAATAAGAACTAGAGAAAGGGCTCAGTGGTTAAGAACACTTAATTCTCTTACATTAGATGCAGGTTTGGTTCCCATCACCCAAAAAACAGCTCACAACCATTTGTAAGTACATTTTCTGAAAACTGCTATATGCACATCGTGCACATGCATACATTGAGGCACACCAACATACACATAAAGTAATACAAATAAATATTTTTAAAAAGAAATGTAAGACAGAAATGCCAGTTTTCATTACTGCTGTTTAACATTGGACTGTACCACATAACCAGATCTACTAGAAAAGGAACAAAATAAATTCAAGTTGGAAAGGAGAACATAAATTTGTCTTGTAAATGATGTGACAGGTATGGAAATGTGGAAACCCACAAAGAACATACAGAAAAGCATTGTACCCAACAAATGAATTCAGCAAAGCTCGGGGGTATAAGATCAACATACAAAAATTGGTTATATTTTTATTCTGAAGCCACAAACAATATTAAAAAATAAATATAAGGAAGGATACAAAAGACATATATCCTGAAAACTACAAAACATTGCTCAGATGAATGAAGACCTAATTACACGAAAGTAGGATTGTATGAAAAGCATGGGGATGGAGGAATAAGAGTGGATAACTGGAAGACAGAAAGATAGATTATGACATATTTTTACTTATATGCATAATTGAGAATATATGACATGAAAACAGTAGAAAAATAAGCAAAAAGTATAGTTATATATGTCTGAAAACATAATAAAACTCATTACTTAGTATACTAAATTAAGTAATAAAGAATAAACAAGAAGATAACTAGTTACCAATGAATACATGAAAATAATGTTGACCATTATTTGTTATTAGGAAAATCAAAATCATAAACAAATGATACTTTTTACATGCTAGCATGGTTACATGTCATATATATGCTTACAATTCATATATATCCTATGAAGACAATTTCAACCTAAGGGCCAAAGTCCCCATGCATTCCAGGATAGCTACGAATACAGCTCAATGCGTTAGTAGAAACCAGCAACATGTAACAATGTCAAAAGCCTGGACACTCCTGTGGGGTTAAAGCAATGTTAGTAGGGGATGGAAAATAGTTCTGCCTTGGACACAATAATGTGGCAATCTGTTAAGAATGTCAAAGCCAGAAGTATTAGTTTTCCTTTTGCTGGGTCCGTGTGTGTGTGTGTGTGTGTGTGTGTGTGTGTGTGGCTAAAACAGGTGCTTTTATTTTTATTCCTGAACTTGAACTCTAATTCACTAGCACCGACTCATTCTAGAAGAACACATTAGGGCAGTGGTTACAGAAATATTTGATGATATTCTGCTACTTGTGAGGGGCAAGTACATATTTCAACAAGAAACAATATGTGAGGAGCTAATAGATAAGATTTCTAGGACAATTGGAAAGATCCAAATTTTAAAATTCCAGACATATGGATAATACTTATTAATTTACTACTGTGAAACTATTCTAATTCAATTATCTCTTAAAATATATTATTGCAATTTCATATGCTGAAACACCACAGAAATGACTACAATGTAAAATGTAATTGCCATAGAAATAAATTATATAGTTTTAATTAAAGTTCTATTAGAAACTTTGTGAACAGCAATGAAAAATTAGTTATGTTATCACATATCACATATTTCAATTAACCATCTCCCTAAATTTTATTTAATTATACAAAACTTAATTTAGAACAGTACAATCGGGCTAAAATATACTTACATCTTAAATTTAGATCATACATTGAATAATAAGCTATTTTTGGCCATGCAGCTACTTTAGTCTATATATTTATTCACATTTGAATAATTTACTTTTGCTTCTAGAAGGTCACATAAAATTTTGGGTTAAAATAGTATCTGAAAGTGCTATTCAAATTGCCAAGGGAGAATATCAACTAGAAGTTCAACTTAGCTGTAGTCTTTAAACTATAACTTTGAAATAATAACTAGTCTGGCAAAATATTCCCCATGGTGCAACAGTGGCAGTTTGATCTTGGGTAAACCAACATCTTTCTAACTGTACCTCATGACCTGCCCAATAGGAGGGAATTCCACATATTAAAGTGTCCCATGGAAAAATTGGAGGAACTTATATACAAGCTGCAGTGGATGAGGCAAGTGGAAAATGAAACCCTCTCTTGCCTCCACTTCTTCCACAAGTCACTTTGTCATGGGGAACATGTGCGTTGAGATAGCTAGCATAGCATAAACAGAGAAGTGTTTAAAGTAAGGGATATGTTTATTCCAGTAAAATAGTATCTTCAGGATGTGACAAATAGGTAATAGTCAGAGAATTTTTCAGTATGTGCATAGGGATGATGGAATAAGAACACAAGAATTTTCGAGATGATTGACACTATATTTATTTGTGGCTACACAGACCTGTCCAGATGGTATTAATAGGCAACTGCTATTTGATACACATTTATGTAATAATGCAATAGGACTTGTGATATATATTACCTCAGTTCAAATAGAACTACAAACAAAATGACAAAAACAGACAAATTATTCCTTTTTTTCTTTTTCCTTTTTCATGTATATGAACATATGCAAGAGTAGTCATACTTCTTGTGGCATGCATGTGCAAGAGGGTTGGAGGCTCTCAAGTGATATTGGGGTGCTCTATAACTTTTGATAGCCAGACTCCTCCAGGGTCCCCTGACACCAACTATGGAGGCTGGAATTACTGGTGGGCATCCATGCCAATCCAACACTGATCTGGAAATACAAACCTAGGTTTTGTTTGAATGGCAAGTGCATTAACCAATGAGCAATCTCCCTAGGACCCAGGTTTGTTTTCTTCCATCCATTTTGTCCATCCGTTCACTTGATTGTAATCTAACATAATCTATACTCATAGTTGCATGTTCCTTGGATCATGTCAGAGGACATACATCTTATGAGATCATTCACAATTGAAAATAATTTTCAAACCTTTCATATTTTCAAAATGATTTTGAAAAATTATACATAATAAATGAAAAGAAACATCTATTACTGAATTAGTTGTCAGTGTTTTTTTCTGCACTGCTGGCTGAGTTGGACACAGCTGTGGTGAGTTTGAGTCAGGTAAAGTAGATAATGTGAAATGAAGTTCCCAAGAAAATTTCTACACCACTGTTGAATATACCACAAGGATAATTGACTGATTAGAACTTTGTGGTTACAGAATTCAGCTGTCATAGAACGAATGAAATAATGAATTACCTTGAGGCTCTTAGTAGCCATTTACGGCCTTTCCCTGTATCTAACCTAATATTCTTGTAACTATTACATAAAACATTTGGAATGTTTTCTTAGATGATCACCATCTTTTACAAACTCACAAGTTAAAAAAATTAGATAGCATCTAAAGTCTATAGGAATGATTTCTCTGCTTTCCTGTAAACCTCCTACCTGATGTCCTTGCCAACATACTTGGTAAATACTTTGATAAATGACTCTCTTGTTTTGTAACTACAAAATGTTTATTTAACTACTTCCTTATTGAAATAGGTAATTTGGGTCAACCAAAGTCTGTGTCTGCTTCCCCTTTGGTGAAGATTAAACTGTCTTATTCTCTTTGTGATGAGACCTGTGTTTTGTATCAATAGTAACAAAAATAATGTTGACTTCTCTGTCTTGGTGGCTAGCCCTGATCAGTGCAAATTCACAGAGGTTACTTTATCTGTTCTACAGTTGAAAACATTTATGTCGCTCTGTAATGAAAATTCTATTTCCATAGATCAACATAAAAATTCAAGTGTGTATATTCTAACTAATTGCTTCACTGGCAACAAAGAATAAGCATGCAGAATTTCCCTGGGATTACCACCCATATATACTTTGTAAGGAAAGAGATTGTCTGTGGCTCTAATTTTATGCAAACTGGTTTTGAAAAGAGAGCCTGTGTTTACATATCCTGGCTTTGTAATGCTTAAATATGCAAATGATACTGTCTACTTACACATGCTTTTAATACTTTCTTTGATGACATTTCCAATTCAGTCTCATCAAATTACAATGAAAAACAATTCTAACTGGAATTCTGTCAACTATATGGACAAATAAGAAAGTAAAGACAAAGCTAGAAGATGATAACTGCTATTCTCTTGAACAAAGGAAAACACAGAGGAATCTGCTACATAGAAATGATAGAGTGCGAATATTTATTTTAAGAGATAAAATCACCCTAAGCCATATTGACCAGAAGATACTTGTAATTTGTTATTTACTACAAAAATATGTAACTTTTTATTGGGAAAATGTGTGTGTGTGTGTGTGTGTGTGTGTGTGTGTGTGTGTGTGTGTGTGTGTGTGTGTGTTCACACATGTGTGTATAACATAGGCTGCCTAGAATCATGATTCTTCCCTTACTTCAAGGACCTATGTGAGAAGATTATATGTTTGTGTCACTACACTGAACTAGAATACTATATCCTAAATTACATTTTATATTTTATAAACAGATTTTATATACTAATTTTATAAACTAAACTTTTTATATTTGATTGAATGATTAAAGTAATGATTAAAAAGAGATTCATATAAGGTGATTAGTGACAATTGCCACAAAACTGCATTAATATGGTTATATCAGCATTAAGTTATAAAGATATGATTAAATTTTAATCACATCATAGGCACAGAATGACAGTCATGGTCAAGACTTTCTTTATAAAATAAATATTTACTTTTCCAGAAATTACCTTTTAACTGTTTTGACTTCTACTTTATAGCTAGTACCCTAGAAGCGAAAATGAATATGTATTCCCAATACATAAACATTCTTTAGTATTCTACTAATTTTGTAAATATACTTGGGAAAAAATTTGCTGCAGCTCGCTATCCTCCTGTTGTAGAGCAGCAGTGTTTCTCTTTGCTTCCATCTTTCTGGATTTTCTTTTTAATTTCTTGACTTCTCCCATTTCTGACAAATTATATCTACTACTTTCTTAAATGTGATAAAATATAGGTAAGTTGTTTGAAAAATGCATATCTGAAATTCAGTATCTCTAAGTTTTTGAAGGTAATTCGTTGTTTAAAAGAATTTCTCTCAAAACGTATCTCTAAGATTTTTCTAGATAGATAGATAGATAGATAGATAGATAGATAGATAGATAGATAGATAGATAGATAGATAGATAGATAGATATTTGGTATATTTCACTTACTAACAGAAAAGTCCTGTGACCAAATTAGAAAGGAACTGTAACAAAAATCATAATAAAATGTTAATTCCAAGAAATTTTGGTTCTGTTTCTCATCCTTGATATGACTTTATTTTTCCATCATTTTCTTTTCTCTAAAGGCTTTTAGAATCATCTCTTTCCTCTAACTTTTAAAATATCTTTTAAAAGATCTGATTTTCTGAGCCTTTCTGATTTGTTAAACCTAAATGGTTCATTTCATTTCAGAAACTCAAAACTTTTGTGGTGGTTTGAATGAGAATGTCCTCCATAGGCTCATATATTTGGTAGTTGTTTCCACAGTTGGTGGAACTGCTTAGGAAGAATTAGAAAATATGTCACTAGGTTTAAATTTGAAATTTCAAACACATACCATTACTAGTTAACTCTTCCTCTCTCTCTCTCTCTCTCCTCTCTCTCTCTCTCTGCCCAACTTGCAAAATAGGATGTAAGATTTTAGTTACTGGTCCACTGTCATACTGTTGTAAAATTTCAGCTACTAGTCCAGTGTTATGTCTATACACCTGCTGCCATACTCACGGCAATGACAGTCTCATGGACTCTAAATCTCTAGAACTGTAAAGCACTCAATTATATGCTCTCTATTCTAAGTTAATTTGGTAATGGCAACATTCCATACATGGAAATGTAACTAACACATTTTTTGATTATAAAATAATTTTCAATCACCACTTTTATCATTTTTACACTAATTTTCAATCTCAGTGAATTGCTAATTATCTAATTCTATTATTTTTATTAGATATTTTTATTTACATTTCAAATGTTATTCCTTTCCTGATTTCCCATCCATAAACCCCCATCCCATGCCTCCTTCTCCTTCTTCTATGAGGGTGTCCCTCCCCAAAACCACCCAGCCCTTCCTGCCTCCCCCCCACCCCTGACATTCCCCCAACATTGGGGTGGTCCAGCCTTGGCAGGACCAAGGGCTTCTCCTCCCACAGGTGCCCAAAATGGCCATCCTCTGCTACATATGCAGCTGGAGACATGGGTCTGTCCATGTGCACTCTTTGAATGGTGGTTTAGTCCTTGAGAGCTCTGAGTGGTTGGTATTGTTGTTTTAATGGGGTTGTAAACTCCTTCAGCTCTTTCAATCTTTTCTCTAATTCCTCCAACGGGGACCCCATTCTCAGTTCAGTGGTTGGATGCTAGCATTCGCCTCTGTATTTGCCATGCTCTGTCTGAGCCTTTCAGGAGACAGCTATATCTGGCATCTGTCAGCATGCACTCCTTTTTTTTTTCTTTTTTGCCAACTGGCAATTTTTATTTCTTCTTTTCAGAATTACCTGTTCAAATCAGTGTCTATTTTCCTATTGGATGTTATTTTTTGAAATTTTTTTATTAGATATATTTCTTTATTTACATTTCAAGTGTCAACACACACTTCTTGACATCAACAATATTGTCTGTGTTTGGTGGCAGTATGTATATATTGCTTGGATTCTCAGGTGGGGCAGTCTCTGAATGGCCATTCCTTCTGTCTCTGATCCAACTTTGTCTCCATAACTTTCCTCCTGAATATTTTTGATCCTCCTTTAAGAGGACTTAAGCATCTGCACTTTAGTCACCTTCCTCTTCCAGGCTTCCGCTAATGGCTAGATCTGTGGTTCTATACATTGATTCCATTTTAGGCTAATATCCTTATCTGTGTGCATAACATATGTATTTTTTGTGTGTCCCAGTTACTTCAAACAGGTTGATGTTTCTAGTTCCATCTGTTTCTCTAATTTCATGAAGTCATTGTTTCTAAAAGCTGAGTAGTACTCCATTATGTAGATGTACCACAATTTCTGTATCCATTCCTCTGTTGAAGGGCATTTGGGTTCTTTCTAGCTTCTGGCTATTATAAATAAGGCTGCTATGAACATAGTGGAGCATGTATCTTTGTTATATGTTGGGGCATCTTTTGGGTTTATGCCCAGGAGTGGTAAAATTGGGTTCTCAGGTAGTGCGATGTAAAATTTTCTGAAGAACTGCAAGATTGATTTCCAAAATGGTTATACCAGATTGCAATCCCACCAACAATGGAGGAGTGTTCCTCGCCAGCATCTGTTGTCACCTGAGTTTTTATCTTAGCCATTCTGACAGGTGTGAGGTGGAATCTCATGGTGGTTTTGATTTGTATTTCCCTGATGACAAAGGATGTTGAACATTTCTTTAAGTACTTCTCAGCCATTTGATATTCCTCAGCTGAGAATTCCTTGTTTAGCTCTCTACCCCATATTTTAATAGGGGTTTTCCACTCTCTGGAGTCTAATATCTTGAGTTCTCTGTATATTTTAGATATAAGCCCTCTATCAGTTGTGGAATGGTAAAGATCTTTTCCCAATCTGTTAGTTGCTGTTTTGCCCTAACAACAGTGTCCTTTACCTTACAGAATTTTTGCAGTTGTATGAGGTGCCATTTTTCAATTCTTGATCTTAGAGAATAAGCCATTGTGTTCTGTTCAGGAAATTTTCCCCAGTGCCCATGTGTTCGAGGTTCTTCTCCATTTTTTCTTCTACTAGTTTGAGTGTGTCTGGTATTCTGTGAAGATCCTTGATCCACTTGGACTGAAGCTTTGTACAGGGTGATAAAAATGGATCGATTTGCATTCTTCTACATGCTGATTTCCAGTTGAACCAGCACCATTTGTTGAAAGTGCGATCTTTTTTCCACTTGATCATTTTAACTCCTTTGTTAAAGATCAAGTGACCATAGGTGTTCATTTCTGGGTCTTCAATTCTATTCCACTGATCTACCTCTCTGACTCTGTACCAATGCCAACAGGTTTTATCACTATTTCTCTTTAATACAGTCTGAGATCAGGGATATTGATTTCCCCAGAAGTTCTTTTATTGTTGAGGATAGTTCTTTCTATCCTGGTTTTTTTGTTATTCCAAATAAATTTGCAAATTGCTCTTTTCTAAATTGAGTTGGAATGTTGATGGCATTACATTGCATTGAATCATAGGATTGCTTTTTTAGCAAGATGGCCATTTACTATATTCATCCTGCCCTAAACCTGGGCAGGTTATTTGAACAGAAGAGCAGGGTCTTACCTCTGCTCTCAGGTGAGTCAGTGCTCCTGGTGACTGGCTTTCAGCTCTGGGCTCAGGCTGAAACCAGAAGGATCCTGCCCCTCACTGCTCCTAGGTTCCTCTATCCAGAGGGCCCAGAGGGTACTAGGCAGGTTCCTCTTGGGCCACGAATGTGAGCAGAAGGGGTGGTCTTCCCTGAACTCTCAGAATTATCTGCATGTCTGAGAGTCCAGCTCTCTCCTCCGTAAGATTTGGGTACAGAGAGCTGTGGGAGTGGTTCAGCTCTGTGGCATGCAGAAACAGGCTGTGTCCTGTCCCAGACTGCTCCTGCTTTTGTGTGAAGGAATGGCTATTCAGAGACTGCCCTACCCTGGGATCCAGCCCATGTACATACAGCCACCAGACCCATACAATATTGCTGATGACAAGAAGTGCATGCTGACAGGAGCCTGATATAGCTGTGTCCTGAGAGGCTCTGCCACAGCATGAATAATACTGAGGTGGACTCTTGCTGCCAACCATTGAATTGAGAACAGGGTCCCTATTGGAGGAGTTAGAGAAAGGATTGAAGGAGCTGAAAGGTCTTGCACCCACATAAGAACAATAATACCAACCAACCAGAGCTCCTAGGGACTAAACCACTACCCAAAGAGTACACATGGACAGACCCATGGCTCCAGCTTATGTGGAGCAGAGGAAGGCCTTGTTGGACACCAACGGAAAGAGAAGCTCTTGGTCTTGTGAAGGCTGGACTCCTCCCAGTGTAGGGAGGTATCAGGGCAGGGATGCAGGAAAGGGTGGGTGGTTGGGTAGGCAGAATACCATCATAGAAGAAGTGAGAGGGTGGATGGTGTAGGGGGTTTATGGTTGGGAAACCGGAAAAGGAAATAACATTTCAAATGTAAATTTAAAAATATAAAAAAAAAACCTCAGGTGATAACAGATGCTCATAATTATGTGGAGAAAGAGGAACACTCCTTCATTGTTTCTGGGATTGCAAGCTGGTACAACCATTCTGGAAATCAGACTAGATCTTCAGAAAATTGGACATTGTACTACCTGAGGATAGCTTTGCTTTACAGGTATATAACCAAATGATGTAGCTTTAACAGACTTATGTTCCACCTATATTCATAGCAAGCCTTATTTATAAAAGCAGAAGCTGGAAAAGAACTTAAATGTCCTTCAACAGAGGAATGGATACAGAAAAAATGTGGTACATCTACATAGTGGAGTCTCACTCAGCTATCCAAAACAATGACTTACATGAAATTTATAGACAGTTGGATGAAACTAGAAAATATCGTATGCTAGAGGTATCCTAATCAACAAAATTATCAAACATCAGACATATACTCACTGAGGTGGATATTAGCACAAAAGCTTCGAATTATCCAAGACACAAACCACAGACCATGAAGCTCAAGAAGAAGGACAAACAAAATGCAGGCCCTTCAGTCCTTCTTAAAACAAAAAGTATTCATAGGAACAGATGAGACAAAGTTTGGAGAAGCAGACAGATTGAAAGGCTTATTTAGAGTCTGCCCCACCTGAGATCTAGCCCATATACATACAGTCAACCACCAAACTCAGACACAGGCTGTTGATGCCAAGAAGTGCATGCTGACAGAGCCTGATATCTGTCTCTGAGGCCTGGCAGAGCATATGCAACACAGAGGTGTCAGTAGTCACCCATTGAACTGAGAACAGGGTCTACTGGAGAAGTTAGAGAAAGGATTGAATGAGCTGATGGTGTTTGCAACCCCATAGGAACAGCAGTACCAACAACCAGAGTTCCCAGGGACTAAACCACTGTCCAAAGAGTACACTTGGACAGACCTGTGACTCCAGCTGCATATGTAGCAGAGGCTGGCCTTTGTGGATCCCAGAAGGAGGAGAAGCCCTTGGTCCTGTGAAGGCTGGATCCCCACTCCCAGTGTAGGGAAATGTCAGTGGTGGAAAAGGGTGGATTGTTGGGTGAGGGAAAGGAGATAACAGTTGAAATGCAAATTAAAAAATATCCAATAAAATAATAAAAACAAAGTAAGGCTGCATTAATAGAATCAAATGAGAAGTGTTTTCAATTCATTATTTTCTACAAGAGATTGTTTAAAATTGTTGCTGATATTTACCTATCTATAAAATTCTCAGAAAATGCTCTAATTTATTTTAAAGGATAATCTCATTTTTTTCTGTCCTCTGAAACCATATTAGCAATGTACATGTACAATTTTTTACATGATCAAATTAATTTATGTAAAGTGTTCATATTATTACAAAAAACACTTAAAACCATGGTGTATTTTGGTAATCTCTTTCCTAAACTTTGATTTTCCTGGATTTTGTTTCTGTCAATCTTGGAAGTTGATCAGGAAACATAATACTTAAAGAATATTGTCACTAAATTTATTTAATAATTACACATGTATATGATTATTAGACAATATCTGATCTGTTACCCCATTTTATCTCCCTTCCATTTATTCTTAGATGAAGGACTGGCACCATTCTTCTAAACAACCAATACTATTTGTATTTCTTCATATTTTTCTGTCCTACTGTTCCTTTAAGTGTTTTACAGGTGTTCACATAGCCTGTGCTCATGATTGCAATGGTCATAAGTGTTTTACAGTATGCCACCCCATCCTCAAATTCTTACAATAGAACAACTTTCTGAGTTTTGTTCCATTTTATATTTTCTCTGATCATTGTTACTCACTTATTTTTGCTGAATTTGAGTTTTGCTCTCCTTTCTTCCTAATATTGAGGTGGCAGCATAGATCATATTTTTGTGAATTTTTGTCTAATATATACATGTAATATTAATCAATTTTTTTCTCCACACTGATTGGGGACTCTATCCCACATTTGCATTTTTTGACTTATTTCATAATTTAATTTGTTTCTAGATTTTGTTTTGAATAAAAATATCCCCTTATAGGCTCCTTTATTTGTGTTCTTGGGAGGGCACCATTTAAAAGGATGTGATAGGTGTGGTCTTGTTGGAGGAAGCAAGGCTAGGTAGGCCAGGCCCAGAGACTCTGCTGTCTATAAGTGTGGATGCAGAAGTCTTAACTACCTCTCCAGTACCATGTCTGCCTGCATGCTTTCATTCTTCCCACCATGATGAAAATGCATTAATCCTCTGAAACTATAAGCGAACTCCAATTAAATGTTTTCTTTTATAAATGCTGCCATGGTCATGGTGTCTCTCCACAGTAGTAGAACAGTGTTCTTATCTGAGAACACTGATTTTTGTGAAACTTCATCTTTAACTAATGGGATATGGGTGCTTGTTATATTTAGATTCTATGTGTTTGACATTATTTTATTATTGATTTTCAGGCTGTTTCATTTGCAGCCAGAGAACCTACTTGGCATTTCTTGCAAATCTGTAATATTTATTGTTCTTATAGCTCAACATATTGTGTGTCTTGGGAAAAATGCTAAATGTGTTTGAAAGGCTATTTTTTTAATTCTAATATTTTTAGTATCTGAATATAAATTTAATACTTTTGGATTCTGATATGAGTGACTTCTATTCTGCTCTTGATTTTGTGTCAGTTATTCTCCATCCATTACTTGGATTGGAATATTGGAATCTCTAAGTATGTAGATTGCTTACTTTACTGTTGTTGTGATAGAATATCGTGGCCAAAAACAACTTAGGGAAGAGTTTATTTGGCCTACTGTTCTAGTTTGGTTCTCTGTTGCTGTGATAAACACCATAATTAAAAGCAACTTGGAACAGGTTTATTTGGCTTATATGTCCGGATCACAGTCAATCACTGAGGGATGTCAGGACAGAAACAGGAGCAGGAGCAGGTGCAGAAACCATAGAGAAAAAGATGTTTGCTGGTTTGTTCTCCATGTTTTACTCAGCTGTTTTTTTTCTTTGTTGTTGTTATTTTACACTCCTAGTTACTAAACTTAGAGGTGATGTTGCCAATTGAACAGGACCTTCCTAACACCATTAGTCAGGAAAATACCGCAGACATACCCCATAGGGCCATCTGATGGAAATGATTTTCACTTGAGATTCTCTTTTCATAGATACATTTAGGCTTGTGTCAAGTTGACAAAGCCAACCAATACAACCCATGATTACAACAATATAGTCATGGAGAAGGAAAAATGCCAGGAGCCATAAGCTGAGGTACTTTGATGTCAACTACACAAAGGAAGAGAACAGGAAGAAAAACTATAAACCTTAAGAGCCTGCCCACTTTGACATACTGTCTCCAGCAAGGCTACAGTTCCTAACATTCTATAACTCCTCAGAACTAAAGCACTTAACTGAGGACTAAATACCCTCAAGGACTTGAGGGCCCAGAGTAAGGAGGTCTTAGGGGTAGGTTAGGGGCATCTCTCTTAGAGACAGAGGAGGAGTATGGGATGAGTGAAATTAGAGGATGAAGGATAATGACTGAACAAAAAAATTAAAATAACAACAATATAACAACAACAACAACATGTGAGCCTATGTGGAAAATTTAAATTCAAATAACCAAAGATGGCATTTTAACTTATGATTCTTTTCTCCTAGGGGATACCAAAGTAGTTCCCCCTTTTATTGTGATCTATGATAGTCAAGGCTACCATTATTATGGTCACTTCCTGAATATAATAACCAAATAGGGGGTCGAAACTCCATCTAAGTCTCAAATGCCCATTACAGAGTGTTATCTAAGATCCAATCCCTTATTTTGGTAATAAAATGCTACACTCATGGGAGTTTACATCAAATGTGGCCTGACCTATTCCCAACTCTTGCGTTATCTGTTTTAGTCCTCAAAGGAAGTCTATTTACTTGCAGTCTCTAGTAATTCACCAGCATTGGCCCTTACTTGTTGCAATGAATATATTACAAAGTAAATTAATAAGTGTTCTTCTCAATTTTGTGGTCTCCAGTTCTACAGGCACTGACTTAAAAGTGGTGTTGAAGGAAAGTTTTTACATATTATCTGTGGAGGATAGAGTGAGGATGGCACCCATGGGCTCATGTATTTGAATGTTTAGTCCTGAGTTGGTGAAACTGTTTTCAAAGGATCAGCAGGTATGGTCTTCCTGCTGGAAGAGGTGTGTCAGTGGGAGGAGAGGCCTCAAACCAGGACCTCAGTTTGTCTCTGCCTTGGGTTTATGATGGGTGCTGTAAGCTCCCTGTTACTGATCTCGCATGCCCATATATCTGCTACTATGTTCCTTCCCCATGATGGCCATGGGCTCACCCCCAGAAACTGTAAGCAAGTTCACAATTAAATGTTTCTTTTTTAAAGTTGCCTTAAACTTGGTGTCTCATCAGAGCAAGACAAGAACAGTAATGAAGACATCTTCCAACATCACTAAGAAAATTTCTGACATCTTTTCTCTTCTGGCATAGTAATAAGCCAGAAACAGGCTCCCATGGACTCTGTCTATAATTCTTTCCCAGATTCCACAACTCTGACATAGTATAAATATAATGTATGGCGTGTATTCTATAGCTATCTTCCAACTGTGAGCCTGAATATTTGGATCCATGGGCCAGACCAAGAAGAAAGATAGGTGCTATTGTTTACAGGTTTTTAGCCAAATGGATTCCTCAGCTACCAGGTACGGCTTTGGAAATCTTGCATGAGGAGATACTTGGAGGTGAAGGGGCAGTTCCACATATTGGGGGTTGTAGGACTTATTGAACAGCACCCTATGGACAGAGTTTTGGGGATTCTGGAGTGGGAGAAGCTTGAGAAAGAAATGAATAGTTGTTGAAATACAGCAGATTGGAGTTGAGGTAGTCCCAAGAAGAGAGGGGATAGGAGGACAGATCTCAGTGTCTCAGACAGGAAGGGGTAGAGTTTTGGGGATTTCTGAGTGAGGGAATATAACTATGAGGAGGAGGCAAGAAAGTAACAAGAAAAAGAGACAAGCACCATGGTGCTCTAGTACTTTCAGTTGCTCAATGAGAGAAACTAACAGAAGTTATGAACCAAATGGATTTAACAGTTATCTATAGAACATTTCATCCTAAAATAAAAGAATATACCTTCTTCTCAACTTCTCATGGTACCTTCTCCAAAATGGACCACATACTTGATCACAAAACAACACTTAACCTATACAAGAAAATTGAAATAATCCCTTGCACCCTATCAGACCACCGTGGCCTAAGGCTGGTCTTCAATAACAGCCAAAGCAACAGAAATCCCACACACATATGGAAACTGAGCAACACTCTATGATAATTTGGTCAGGGAAGAAATAAAGAAATAAAGACTTCCTTTAATTTAATGTAAATGTTGACACATCATACCCAAATTTATGGGACACAATGAAAGCAGTGCTAAGAGAAAACTCATTGCTCTGAGTGCCAGCAAAAAGAAACTGATGAGAGCAGACCTTAGCAGAGTGACAGCACACATAAAAGCTCTAGAACAAAAGGAAGCAAACTCACCTAAGAGGAGTAGACAGCAGAAAATAGGCAAACGCAGGGCTGAAACCAACCAAATAGAAACAAAGAGAACAATAATAAAAAGAATCAACAAAACCGAAAGCTCTTTTTGAGAGAGTCAATAAGATATACCCCTAGCCAAACTAACTAAAGGGCCCAGAAGCAGTGTTCAAATTCACAAAATCAGAAAAGAAAAGGAAGACATAACAACAGATGTGGTGGAAATTAAAAAAAAACAAAAACATCAGATCCTACTACAGAAGCCTATACTCAACAAAGCTGGAAAATCTAGGTGAAATGGATGATTTTCTAGATAGATACTATATACCAAAGTTAAATCAGTAGCAGGTAAACTTTCTAAACAGGTCCATATGACATAAACGAATAGAAGAAGCCATTAAAAACCTCCCAACCAAAAAAACCCCAATGCCAGATGAATTTAGTTCAGAATTCTACCAGACCTTCAAAGAAGATCTAATACCAATATTCCTCAAACTATTCCATAAAATAGAAATACAAGGAACACAACCTAATTCATTTTATGAAGCCAAACCTACTCTGATACCTAAACCACACAAGAGGCCAACCAAAAAATAGAACTTCAGACCAATCTCACTTATGAATATCTATGCAAAAATACTCAATAAAACTCTTGCAAACCAAATCCAGGAACACATCAAGACCATCTTTCTCACTGAGATGAAGTGATTAAAGTTGGTTCAATATACAAAAATTCATTAATGTAATCCACTATATAAACAAACTCAAAGAAAAAAAATCATATGGTCATTTCCTTAAATGCAGAAAATGCACTTGAAAATATACAACACCCCTTCATTTTAAAAGTATTAGAGAGATCAGGAATTCACTGCCCATACCTAAACATAATAACAAAAGCAATTTACTGCAAAGCAACAGCCAATATCAAATTACATGGAGAGATACTTGAAGCAATCCCATTAAAATCTGGGAGAAGACAAGGATGTCCACTCTCCCCATATTTATTCAATATAGCACTCCAAGTGTTAGCTAGAACAATAAGACAACAAAAAGAGATCGAGGGGATACAAATTGGCAAGGAAGAAATAAAGGTATCCCTATTTGCAGATGATATGATATTATACATAGGCGACCCCAACAATTCTACCAAAGAACTTCTCCAACTGATAAACAACTTCAGCAAAGTGGCCAGATATAAATTTAACTCAAATAAATCAATAGCCTTCCTTTATACAAATGATAAGCAGGCTGAGAAAGAAATTAGGGAAACAACTCTCTTCACAATAGCCACAAATAATATAAAATATTTTTGCATAACAATATCCAAACAGGTGAAAGATCTGTATGAAAATAACTTCAATTCTCTTGAGAAAGAAATAAGAAAAAATCAAGAAAAAAAGAAAGAAAGAAAGAAATCAAAGAAGATATCAGATAATGGATCCCATTACTCATGGATTTGCAGATTAACATAGTAAAAATGGTCATCCTACCAAAGGTTGTCTATAGATTCAATGCAATCCCCATCAAAATCACAAATACAATTCTTCAAAAGACGGGAAAAGTATTCTCAAATTCTTTCAAAGGCAAAAAAACCCAGAATCCTGAAAAAACAATTCTTAACAGTAAAAGAACTTCCGGGGGAATCAGCATTCTTGATCTCAAGGTCTACTACAGAAAAAGAGTGATTAAAAACTGCATGGTATTGGTACAGAGACAGACAGGTTGATCAATGGAATAAATTGAAGACCCTGAAATAAAACCACTATCACACAGTTAATCTTTGACAAAGAAGCCAAAAATGTTCAGTAGAAAAAAAAAAAGAAAGCATCTTAAATAAATGGTGTTTTTCTGTCTGTATGTATGTAGAAAAATGAAAATAGACCCATATATCTATCACCTTGCACAAAGTTCAAATCCAAGTGGATCAAGTACCAACAACACAGATACACTGAATTAGTAGAAGCAGAAGTGGAAAGAGTTGGACCCATTGACACTAGGGAAATTTCCAAACAGAACTCCAATGGCCAATGCTCTAAGATCAAGAATTGATAGATAGAACCTCATGAAACTGGAAAGCCTCTGTAAGGGGAAAAGACATAGTCAATAAGAAAAATCAGCAACCTACAGACTGGGAAAAATCTTCACCACCCCCACATCTGATAGAGGACTAATAAAATGGGGTATACAACTAAACAGAGAATTCATAACAGAGGAATCTTGAATGACTGAGAAAAACCTAAAGACATATTCAAAATCATTAGGGACAGAGAAATGCAAATCAAAACGACCCTGAGATTCCACATTACACCTGTCAGAATGGCTAAGGTCAAAACCTCAGATGACAACACATGTTGGAAAGGATGTGGAGAAAGAGGAAGACTCCTTCATTGAAAACTGGTACAACCACTGTGGAAATCAGTGTGGATGTTTTTCTCAGAAAATTGGAAATAGATTTACCTAAAGACCTAGAAATACCAATCTTGGGAATATAGCTCAAAGTTGACCCACCATGCCAGAGGGGCACATGATCCACTATATTAATAACGGCCTTATTTGTGATAGCCAGAAGCTGGAAACAACTCAGATCTCATGACAGAAGAATGGATACAGAAAATACGGTTTATTTATACAATGGAATACTACACAGCCATTAAGAATGAGGATATTCTGAGTTTTGCAGACAAAAGCATGGAACTAGAAAATACCATCCTGAGTGAGGTAACCCAGTCTCTCTCTCTCTCTCTCTCTCTCTCTCTCTCTCTCTCTCTCTCTCTCTCTTTCTCTCTCTCTCTCTCTCTCTCTCACACACACACACACACACACACAAACACACAAACACACACCCCACACACACATGGTATGCACTCATTGATAAGTGGGTATTAACCTAAAATCTTGGAATACCCAAGATACAATTGATAGACCATATGAAGCTCAAGAAGAAGGAAGACCAAAATATGGATGCTTAATTCCTTCTTATAAAGGAGAACAAAATACTCACAGGAGGAAATACAGGTACAAAGAATGGAGCAGGGACTGAAGCAAAAGTCATCTGGAGACTGCCCTACCTGGGGAACAATCCTATATGCAACCACCAAATTCAGGCACTATCGCTGACGCCAAGAAGTGCTTGTTGTCAGGAGCCTGATATGGGTGCCTCCTGAGAGGCTCTGCCAGAGCCCTACTGATATAGATGAGGATGCTTGCAGCTAACCATTGGACTGAACAAGGGGGCCCCAATGAAAGAGTTATAGAAAAGACTGAAGGAGCTGAAGGAGTTTGCAACACCAAAGGAAGAACAACAATATCAATCAACCAGACCACACCATAGCTCCCAGGAACTAAACCACCAACCAATGAGTACACATGGAGGGGCCCAGGATTCCATTAACATATGTAGCAGAGGATGTCATTGTCTAGCATCAGTAAGAGGAAAAGCCTTTGGTCCTGTGACTGCTCATTTCCCCAATGTAGGGGAATGCCAGGGCATTGAGGTGGGAGCAGGTGAACGGGAGTAAGAGCATCCTCATAGAATTAGGGGGAGTGGAAGGAGATTTGGGAGAGGGGGGAAAGGGGATAACATTTGAAATGTAAATACATAAAATATCCAAGAAAAATAAAAAACAATAACAGAACAACAGCAACAAAACAAGTACAAAACAAAATTCAGTTTATTAATTGTTGTCTCTTATTGATCCTGGGTATATTTTCCTCTGATCTGTTTCTACTTACTCAACTTTATAGTGTTCTGTCAAGCTTTAGCAATCTCTCAAGTTTCAATTCACCTGTCTTCTTTTTCCTTATATGTACTATTCTCTCCAAATCCATCTCAGTGAACTGTTGATATTTCTTTCCCTGGGTTTTAATCACATTTCATATTTATAAATATGAAACCAACACTCCATTGTTAATTTATGAAGTCACAGAAGGGAGGACATAATAAACAAAATTTCAGAAGTAAATGAAGTGATTTATTTCTCTGCTGCTTTACTCCACTTTGTCTTTGAAAAAGTGACTGAAACAAAGCATGCAGGCACAGATGAATAGTTTTGTTTACCTATTAAATTAAATATCAAATAGTTATTGTTTTTCTTTTCATGTGTATATTTATATGATTGAATGTGCGTGATGGTGTACATGCACATGATGTGTGGGAGTTGAAAGCTGATAGCAGAAATCTTCCTCAATTTTTCTTCCAGCATATTTTTTAAGGCAGACTCTCTCAATCAAACTAAAGACTTACCAATGGAGCTAATCTTACTACCAAGCTTACACCTCCTTTTCTCCACTCTCTGGCATTAGAATATTGGGTTTGCTGTCATGTCCAGTAAGTAGTAGATGGATTCTCAGGCTTCCAACTCTGTTCTCAGTTTTGTGGCATGTTCTTTAACTGCTGAACTATCTCATATATAGAAACACACTGATCAAAGGGAATAAGATACTGTAGACTGCCCAACCCCACACAGGCTACTGTATCACATGCCCTCATCCTAATGCTCAGTCAAAACCCCAGCATGGATTGGAGAAGGGCTATGAACTCCCTTAGCCAGGAAAATTCATTTTTCTTTAGGGGTGTTGCCATTTTGAGGCTATGCACATTTCAGTAGATGTACTTATAGGCATGTATATGCAGGTGGCATTAAGCACATTCATTAAGCTTGTTTTTTGAAGAACATGCTAAGTTAGAGGGAAAAAGGAAAAGGTATGGGAGGAAAAGGAGGAAAAATTGGGATGGATTTTTAAAAAAATGTATTGTAAATGCCTGAAATTCTTAAACTAAAATAACATTTAAAACATAAAAAAACATTATTTTAATGGGAAAAACTATAAGGTCATCCATATACCGAAGATTTATGAAGTTAAGCCCTTTGCTACATTTTAACTATTTTATGGATGTATACAGATACATTAGTGAGTGCTCTAGTCCTCAAAACTCAGCAAAGGGAATACAAATCCTCTAGGAATTTTCACAAGTAGGAGTGTACAGCTGTGTTGCTAGCTTTAATTCTTATTGATATTCTTAAGCACTCATGTCTTCCTTTGACTAATCTTTCTTCTACCTTTCTACTTTTTCT
The DNA here is from genome assembly GCF_011064425.1 of Rattus rattus. Lineage (NCBI taxonomy): Eukaryota > Metazoa > Chordata > Mammalia > Rodentia > Muridae > Rattus > Rattus rattus. The sequence goes on from NC_046172.1 coordinate 99,657,637, forward strand.
TTGTCTTCTTTGCATGTTTTACTCAACCTAACTAGTAAATAAACACCAACGTTGCTTAGGATTCTTTCTTCCCTTCACTGTTCTCAAGTTCCAACCCTCAATGTTTCCCTTATGCTTTCTCAGTTTTTAAGTACCATATACTGATGAACTCCAGAATTATTACGTGGGTTACTGTCTTAGAGTTCTACTGCTTTGAACAGACACCATCACAAAGGCAACTCTTATAAGGACAACATTTAATTGGGGCTGTCTTACAGGTTCAGAGGCTCAGTCTATTATCATCAAGGCACGAACATGGCAGCATCCATGCAGGCAAGGTGCAGGAGGAGCTGAGAGTTCTACATCTTCATCTGAAAACTGTTATCAGGATACTGACCTCCAGGCCGCTAGGATGAGGGTCTTAAGGTCATATCCACGGTGACACACCTACTCCAACAAGGCCACATCTCCTAATCATACCACTCCCTGGGCCATATACAAACCATTATAGTTACTTACCTACATTTTATCCTGGACATATATTCACTTGATGAATGTTTATTAGAAAGTGAACTGATGGTCTCTTTCGTCTTACATAAAATTGTAATTTCCTTCTTATGTTTCCCTACTGGGTATATGGGTGACAGAGTATTGTGTTCCCATTTTATTAGTTGTCCATGATAAAAAAAAACACTCTAGAATTTATTTAGGGTTATTTTGCCTCTCCTTGATTTTTTTATTTTATAGAGGTTTTTGTTTTGGTTTTAGATATAGCATTTTATTTAAGCTGACATTGAATTCCTAATTCAGCTGCCTTAGCTCCCTTTGTGTTGGGATTACAAATAGATGCCACCATTCATGGCTCATACCTTATTGAAAGTCTTATTATAACTATAATTCATTGGTCATGATCTTAAAGTTACAAAAATATATTTGAATTTATCAGTTTCTATCCATTTTACTGCCTGTAGTCTAAACTATCATCATGCACGTGCTGGGTTGTTACAAAGGTTTTTGAAATAGTTTCCTCTGCCTCTCTGTTTTTGTCCTTTGATTCATTTTTCACAGTGGAGGCAGAATAATACTTCTAAAATACAAGGTACATTACACTGTACTGTGACAGTTCACTGAATTCCCACCTACACAAACAGCATGCTATAGGATATATGGCATAACTGAGTCCCTGATTATTATTTAAAATTCAACTCCCATTACACAAGATTTTTCACAAAATTTTTTACTTTCTACCCTGGTGACAGAGAACTCATTGGTACTTTTCATACAATATATAATTTATTATTTCATCATTTCCCTGTGTTTGTGATCTTCAATCCTTACATGCTCATATCTGTTCTTATGTAGTTTATAATTTATGATTAAGTCAAGACATCTTCTCATACAAGAAAAAATTTCTTATCTCCTGCAGCTATGTTAAAAATTCTTCCTATGAATTCACTTGGAACAATATATACTCTTTATAATTATAGTTATATTCCACACCACATTAAAGTCAGTATTGTAGTCTCTACTTATATATAGTTATCATCTCAATACAAAAGGCTCTGGGCGATTCACTTTTGTGTTGAGTGCCTATGTAATACTAAGCCTAGTCTACTATAGGTGCTAAAATGTAAAGATGCATGTATAGAAAGAATGAATAAGTGTGAATTAAGGGCAGTAAGATACATGTGATTATATGTTGACTTTAACGCTAAGCAAATATGCCTCATTATGCCTCTGATAACGATAATGTCTTTGCACTAAACTAGTAAGATGTCTATTTATTGAAGCATTAATTCTCTGTGAAGAATATTATTCAGTAAGTCAGCTTCTTAGCAAAAATAGACTTTAATGTTAAACACAACCTTTCAGCTCTATGCACAGGGTACGCCTCTCTGAGTTATTGCCCAGTGATATCCCAGAGATTTCCAAAACAACATAGGTGATTGTCATTGCCTTTAGCACCGTAAATGTATGGTAAACACTGTTGCTGGAGAAATCACAGACTTCATTTCAGGACACAAAGAAATGAACACAAAACAATGGAAATTTTTTCCCTATTAATCAGCTTCCATAATTAAATGCGTGATAGATCTTCTTCTTCTTCTTCTTCTTCTTCTTCTTCTTCTTCTTCTTCTTCTTTGTTCTTCTTCTTCTTCTTCTTCTTCCTTCTTCTTCTTCTTCTTCTTCTTCCTTCCTTCTTCTTTAACTTCTTGCCTTTTTCTTCTTCTTCTTCCTTTGTTGCCTTCTTCTTCTTCTTCCTTCCTTCCTTCTTCTTCACTTCTTCTTCTTCTTCTTCTTCTTCTTCCTTCCTTCTTCTTCCTTTGAATCTTCTTTGTATTTTTCTTCTTCTTCTTTTTCTTCTTTTCTTCTTCTTCCTTTATTCCTTCTTTATTTATTCTTCTTCTTCGCTACATCCTTCAGCTTCTTCTTCTTCTTCTTCTTCTTTCCTTTAATACTTCTTCTTCTTCATAGACTTCTTCTATCCTTCATTTTCCGTTCTTCTTCTTCCTTCCCTTCTTCTTCTTCTTCTTCTTCTTCATTTCTTCTTATTTCATTTTCTTCTTCTTCTTCTTCTTTAACATTCTTTGCCATGAAAGTATATAGTTTTTTCTTTTAGAGTAATTCATCTATTTTTTAAATTTTTTTTATTTATTTATTTATTTATTTATTTGGCATTATCTCTCTCACCTCAGTCACCCTGCACATAGACACTAATTTGAAGTATCTCCGTGTTCAGGGTTAAATAAGAGACATCATATCTTGTGACACATCCTATTCTCTAATATCCCGAACTAATAAACAGACTATTCTAATATAATAAAAGTTTGATAAAAGTTATTGGGAAATGACATGTATTCATCAATGGAAAAATCCTCAAGCAAGATGACCTCCTCAATTCTGAACATCTTATGCCCCAAATGCAAGCGCAGACATACATTAAGTAAAAGAAATGTTACTAAAGCACAAATCACACATTGAACACCATAAAGTAATAGTGGGATAATTCAACAACTCACTTTCACCAAGGGACATGCCACCAAAACCAGAAAATACACAGTGAAACTAATAGAAGTTACAAACCAAATGGTTTTTAAAAGTATCAACAGAACATTGTTCACCAAAACAAAAGAATACTACCTTCTTCTCTACTACCTCACAGAACCTTCTACAAAAACTGACATATAATCTGATACAAGAATAAGTTAAATGATATATGGTGAGATGAGGAAGATTTAAATAACCCTTTTCATTCTGTTTAGGTCACCATAGACAAGGCTGGGAAAAACAACAGAAACAACAGAAATCCCACATAATCATGGAAACGGAACAACTCTGCACTCAATGATAACTTGGTCAGGAAAAAATAAAGAAAAAATTAATGACATTTTAGAATTCAATGAAAAGGCAGGCACAACATATCCAAACTTATGGGACACAATGAAAAGCAATGCTAAGAAGAAAATTCATAGCACTAAGTGTCTTCATAAATAAATTGGAGACAATGCATACTAGCAACATAACAGCACTCCTGAACTCTCCAGAACAAAAAGATTCAAACATACCCAAGAGGAGTAGACAACAGGAAATAATCAAAGTTGGGGCTGAAATCAATCAATAAGAAACAAAGAGAATAACAGAACAATCAAGAAAACCAAGAGTTGCTTCTCTGAGAAAATCAGCAATATAGATAAACTGTTAGCCAAACTAATTACAATGCACAGACACAGTATCCACATTAATAAAATCAGAAATGAAAAGGGAAAAATATGAACAGGAACTGAGGAAATTTATAAAATCATCAGATCTTACTGTAAAAGCCTATACTTGATAAACTGGAAAATCTGGATGAAATGAATGATTTTCTAGATAGATACCATCTATAAAAGTTAAATCAAGATTAAGTAAACTATCTAAACTGCCCTATATCTCCTAAGGAAATAGAAGAAATCATCAAAAAACACCCAACCAAAAAAAGTCTAGGGCCTGATGGGTTCAATGCAGAATTCTACTAGGCTTTGAAAGAAGAGCTAATAACAATACTACTCAAACTATTCTTCAAATTAGAAACAAAAGGAACATTACCTAATTAATTCTATGAGGCTACCTATGCAGGCTTTTAGGTGGATAAAAGCTATCAAAAGTCTTACTCAGTACTCCAACCTGAGATCTGCGTGCTATAATTTCTATCCTCCTGGCAAGATATATTCACAGATTCAGTACTGGAATAACTGTCATGGAGTAAACCAACCACCTTTTTGAGTTTGAGGCCTGCTTCACAGGAAGGAATTTATGCTTGGCACTATCAATCTTGGTGAAAAGCCCATGGATGAAAAATGTCATATACTTCAAGGGCAAACCTATTGTTGTTTTCTGTAAGGTCATGTTTATGTTGTTAAACTATCTCATAATATTTATTTTTATACACAAAGATCTGCACTTCTACAAATGTTATTCATACAAGCTTTTCCCCCCAGTGGGAAGAGGTTAAGACAATAACACCATAATTTGCATAAAAGCTACAAGAAAGTGATTACGAAGGAGTATTCAGCCCTAAATAAAACATTTCTGTCCAACTCTATCACCCAAGGCACAGAGAAAATGCTGGAAGTGGGAAGAGTGAAAGAGCTAGAGGATGAGTGCTATGAACATCTATTTTCTGGACATGGCATGACCATTATACTTACAGACTCATAGTGATAGTGTTTGTCTAGACAAGATCAAGACAAGATGGATCCCGTCTTGGATGGGAGAGGAGTTTATAAGAGAGAAAAGTTTATAAGGCCCTACCCTATAGCTAAGGAGGTATTGACAGTTGAAAGTTGCTGGGTGAGGGAAACATTTCATCAGTGATCAAGTCAGTCAAAATTCAACCACTAATTGGACAGGTGCTGCTAAGAACCTAGCTGAGGAGCTACTGGCAGTGATGGCCACTGAACAAGGGTCACTTTTCTTTGGGAGTGTGAACACTGATCATGACCCCATGTTCTAATTGATTTCCTCATGTCTATCCTTTTTAATATTTTTGCTTATTATATGTGTGTGTATGTGTGTGTCAGAGAGAGACACACAGGAAGACAGAGAGAGAGAGAGAGAGAGAGAGAGAGAGAGAGAGAGAGAGAGAGAGAGAGAGAGAGAGAGAGAGAGAAGAAATGCTATGGCAATCCATTGGAAGTCAGAGGAAAACATTGTGGCCTTGATTCTTTCCTTTCACCTTTACATGGGTATTAAAAAGAATAAATCTACCTTAAACTCATAATTATAGCCTGGGAATTTTAAATAACAGAATAAATAAATTCAAGTTTTACATATTTCTTCTGAAAACATTATTATATTTTATTAAGTTATTATATTTCTCTCATTTTATTAACACATACAAGATTAACTCCATAGGGCTATGATGAGACAAATGAATCATAAACTGGAACTTATGATTGTTTTGTCAGTGTTCAAGGCGTAATTTACTATGCATGGGCCTGGGAATAACTGATTTTGTAAGCTTATTAAGATAGAAGAAAACAAAGAGCATTAACTAGTTAAATTTGAATTGGGGGTTATAATTCCCCTATGTCTTATGTTCTTTCACTGAAAGTGGTACAATCCATCCATGATTGGAGTCCAGGAAGATTACATTTTAGGAAATGGGGTATTGACTATGATGGTGGGATTACACTTAAGAGACAAACTCCAGATATTTGACACAATATTCACCATTGATACCTGCAACTGTATCTTCTTGATTGAATTTTTGGGTGTATTATGTTTTGCTTCCTAGAATAAGTACTTCCTTAACTCTTCATGAGATATTTACAAATATTTCATAGCTCACACTTTTTCAGAGGACATTTTCCGGACAGCACATTGATTTTGATCTTTGCTCAGAATTCCTGAGATTTTTTAAAGTCTCAATTTGACTGTCATGCAGGGCACACAGTTTTTTCTTTTCATCAAACATTACTCAAAATGTTAGTGAGGGGGTATTTTTTTCTTGAATTTAGACTGTCCAACTTAATATGAGTAATCCTCATATAGTCAGCTGAAGGCCTGACAAAATGGTACCACTTGACCCAAATAAGGAGAATTTCTTTTCTCTGTCTGCCCCTTGAAGCTGTACCTTTTCTTGCATTTAGTTGACCAAAAAGTTCCTATCATACCCATCCTGGTACCCATGTAGCTAATTTGCACCCCAGGATAGCTACGGATATGGACCAATGCAAAATTGTAAACAGGTTCAAAACATTATAGGATACATTTGACGTTTTGGTAATGGAATGTAATATGACATTGGTAAATGTTAAAATTCTCAGTGAGAACAGATGATATATGCCTCACTATGAGCAATCCTGGTATCCTGGCCAACTGTAGAGTTTCAGACTTGTCACCTCAGTAACTAATTGCATATGCCAATTCCTCCTCTTATGTCAGTATATTTCTTCACACCACTCTTTATCTAAATCATTCTTTGACATTCCCTCATTTACTTTTGTCCTCTGCCTTCAGTCTCTGTTCAGGACACATATGCACACAAACACACAAACACACAAGCACACACACACATGCATGCACACATATACATACACAAACATGCAGAGGCATGTCTGTGTACTTTATTATTGGTGTTTTCTGTATAACCTTAACTAACATGAGTCTTTTAAGAGAGATTTATATGTATATGTATGTGTGAATGTATGGGGTGTGTGTGTGTGTGTGTGTGTGTGTGTGTGTGTGTGTGTGTGTGTCCCGCCATGAAATCCAAAAGATGACATAAGATTCCCTTGCAGCTCCAATTAGTTGGGAACTGACTGGCATAGGTGTTGGGAACGAAAATTGGGCTCTCTGGAAAAGCAGCAAGCACTTTTAACCACCGAAACCTCCCCTTTGGATAACATCCTGTTAGTAAAACTAAGAATACAAACTTTTATTTCCAAACCAAAAATTTACCTTTAGTTCTTAACATTTTTTGCTTGAAAAATTAAAAATTCATTCTTCAGCTTGTATTTTTCTAAACATGCCTTATGATACATAGCAAAAGTTTAAATAAGGTTTACAGGGTGATAAAGCAGAATCACATTTTTATGTTTTTTTATTGGCTATTTTTATTTACATCTCATATGTTATCCCCTTTCTTGGTTTCACATCCATAAACTCCTATCCGACTCCCCCTTCCCTTGAGAAGCCCTTGGTCCTGCCAAGGCTGGACCCCCAGTATAGGGGAATCTCAGGGTGGGGAGTCACAGGCATTAGACCATTATACCTACATTTGGTAAGTGTTTACATTAAAGCAAAGTGGAGCTGCAGGAACAAAACAGTATTCTTCATCTATGGATAGTGTAAATAGTTTATGTCATAGTTAAAAAAGTACCCAGCATTTTACTGCTTTAAGGATAAAATATAAAACTGAATGATATGGCTTAAATAATGGACATTGGAATTGAGATTTCAGGTATAGTAGCATCCTGTGGACAAATAATTTCACTTCATACCCGATAGTAGATTTGTTATTAGGTTAAAAAAAGAATTCTAAAAATATATTGAGCTTATGACGTACTGTTTGAATCCAAGGTCATTGGCCCATATAAATTTGATTATGGGGACTGTTCATAAGGGAAGGTTCAGATGGGCATGCCTGACTCAGATCGCAGATAAGTTTCTTCTAACCACACACTCACGGTTAAAATTTCTGATAGAGATAAAATAGTGGTGATGAACTGATGATTCTATGTTTAGAAAGATCTTAGACCAAAAGACCTTTAGGAGTAAGAGAGCCAAAGTGCTTCCAGACTGGAAAAGCATATAATTATTTCATTCTGTTTCATTACAGCCACTCCCTGTCCCACTAATAATATCATGCAACTAGAATTCAAATATAGCTCCAGTATTTTTAAAGGATCTCATACCTGCAGAAATTGCTGAGGCACACAAAAAGTCATAAAAGCCTTTCTTTTTTAACCTTATCATTGTGTTTGTCCTCTTTAAGCACGTTGTTGCAGACCTTTGGTGACTATTTATAGTATAGATGTATTGCTTTGTAAATGTACAGATATCATATTTTAACAAGCTCAAGAATTGCCCTTAAAGTTTTACAATGTGAACCCACTACTCGCTTAGTTTTCTTTTTCTTGGATTACTGTTTGGGCAAGTGAAATTTTATTATTAAAATTCAAATAGATGCATAGAGCCAAATATCTCTTTGAAGATGTGAAAGTCTATTCTTTTGCTTATTCTGGAATACTCATTATAAGCCAGACATAACAATGTAAGAGAATACTGTAAATGTCCCGTGTCCATTGTGGTAGCATCATGAATATTAAAGTTAAGGTTCTGTCAATCCTATGGCAATTTTTACTTTCAAAGGATAGAATTATTCAGACATTAACATATACAAAGCATCACAGGCTAAGCATTTTTCTATAAAATTTCTTAATTTCTAAACATTGCTTGGAAATATAGAGACTCCACAATACTTTTTTCTTAAAGTACCTACTCATTTTTAAGGATTCATCTTGAGCTGGAAAGAACCCAGATGCCCTTCAACAGAGGAATGGATACAGAAAATGTGGTACATCTACACAATGGAATATTACTCAGCTACCAACAACAATCACTTTATGAAATTCAAAGGCAAATGGAGGGAACTGGAAAATATCATCCTGAGTGAGGTAACCCAATCACAGAAAAACACACATGGTATGCACTCATTGATAAGTGGCTATTAGCCCAAATGCTTGAATTACCCTAGATGCACAGAACACATGAAACTCAAGACAGATGATCAAAATGGGAAAGCTTCCTCCTTCTTTAAAAGAACAAGAATACCCTTGGCAGGGAATAGGGGAGGCAAAGATTAAAACAGAGGGGCAGAAGGAACACCCATTCAGAGCCTGCCCATGTGGCCCATACATATACAGCCACCCAATTTGACAAGATGGATGAAGCAAAGAAGTGCAGGTCGACAGGAACCAGATGTAGATCTCTCCTGAGAGACACAGCCAGAATAGGGCAAATACATAGGCGAATGCCAGCAGCAAACCACTGAACTGAGAACGGGACCCCCGTTGAAGGAATCAGAGAAAGGACTGGAGCTTGAAGGGGCTCGAGACCCCCATATGAACAACAATGCCAAGCAACCAGAGCTTCCAGGGACTAAGCCACTACCCAAAGACTATACATGGACTGACCCTGGGCTCCAACTGCATAGGTAGCAATGAATAGCCTAGTAAGAGCACCAGTGGAAGGGAAGCCCTTGGTCCTGCTATTGAACCCCAGTGAACTTGATTGTTGGGGGGAGGGCGGTAATGGGGGGAGGATGGGGAGTGGGACACCCATATAGAAGGGGAGGGGGAGGGGTGAGGGGATGTTGGCCCGGAAACTGGGAAAGGGAATAACATTCGAAATGTAAATAAGAAATACTCAAGTTAATAAAGAAAAACAGGGAAAAAAAAAGAGTTCATCTTGGTGTATTTTTCCTTTGATGAATATGAAGTTTCCTTCCTTATCTTTTTTGATAACGTTTGGTTGAAAGTCGATTTTATTCTCGCTTGTTTTTTGGGACCATTTGCTTGGAAAATAATTTTCCATTCTTTTACTCTGAGGTAGCATCTGTCTTTTTCGCTGAGGCATGTTTCCTGTGCAGGAAAATGCTGGGTCCTCTTTATGTATCCAGTCTTTTAGTTTATGTCTTTTTATTGGGGAATTGAGTCCATTGATGTTAAAAGTTATTAAGGAATAGTGATTTTTGTTTCTTGTTCTTTTTGTTGTTTTAGGTGGAATTATGTTTTTGTGACTCACTTCTTTTAGGTTAGTTGCAAGAGGACTATTTTCTTCCTTTTTTTATGGCATAGTTTCCCTCCTTGCATTTGAGTTTTCCGTCTATTATCTTTGTAGGGCTGGATTTGTGGAAAGATATTGTGCAAATTAGGTTTTGTCATGGAATATGTTGGTTTCTCCATCTATGTTAATTGAGAGCTTTGCTGGGTACAGTAACCTGGGCTGGCATTTGTGTTCTCTTACGGTCTGTATGACATCTGTCCAGGATCTTCTGGCTTTCATAGTCTCTGGTGAGAAGTCTGGTGTAATTCTGTTAAGTCTGCCTTTATATTTTACTTTACCTTTTCCCTTTATTGCTTTTTGTATTCTTTCTTTGTTTCACATATTTGGTGTTTGACTATTATGTGATGAGAGGAATTTCTTTTCTGGACCAATCTATTTTAGGCTTGTATATTTATGGGCATCTCTTTAGGTTAGGGAAGTTTTCTTTTATAATATTGGTGAAGATATTTAGTGGCCCTCTAAGTTAGGAGTCTTTGCTCTCTTCTTTACCTATTATCCTTAGGTTTGATCTTATCATTGTGTCCTGGATTGTAGGTATGGGCCTTGAATTCCTGATCTCTCTAATTATTTTAACATGAAGGAGTGTTTTACTTTGTCAAATGATTTTTCTGCATCTAAGGGGATTATCATGTGATTTTTTCCTTTGAGATTGTTTATATGATGGATTATGTTAATGGATTTTTGTATATTGTACCAACCTTGCAGTCCTGGGATGAAACCTACTTGATTGTGTTGGTGAGGGCCAATGTGTTCTTGGATTCGGTTTGAAAAGAATTTTGAATATTTTGCATTAGTATTATTCATAAGCAAGATTGGTCTGAAGTTCTATTTTTGGTAGGGTCCTTGTGTGGTTTAGGTATCAGAGCAATTGTGGCTTTATAGAATGAATTGGGTCGTGTTCTTTCTGTTTCTATTTTATGGAATAGTTTGAGGAATATTGCTACCAGGTCTTCTTTGAAGGTCTGGTGCAATTAAAAACTCCCTTCACAATAGCCACAAATAATATAAAATATCTTGATGTAACACTAACCAAACAAGTGAAAGATCTGTATGACAATAACTTCAAGCCTCTGAAGAAAGAAATTGAAAATCTCAGAAGATGGAAAGACCTCCCATGCTTATGGATTGGCAGAATTAACATATTAAAAATTGCCATCCTGCCAAAGATGATCTACAGATTCAATCCTATCCCCATCAAAATCCCAATACAATTCTTCAAAGACATGGAAAAAACAATTCTGAAATTCATCTGGAATAGCAAAAACACCCAGAATAGTGAAAACAATTCTTAACAATAAAAGAACTTCTCAGGAAATCACCACACCTGACCTCAAGCTGTATTACAGAGGAATAGTGATAAAAACTCCCTGGTACTGGTACAGAGACAGACAGGTTGATCAATGGAATAGAATTAAAGACCCAGAAATTAAACCATACATTTATGCACACCTGATCACTGACAAAAATGACCAAAAATATACAATGGGGAAAAAGCATATTCAATAAATGGTGCTATTCTAACTGGCTGTCTATATGAAAAAAATTAAAATAGACTCGTATTTTTCATTTTGCTCAAAGCTTAAGTCCAAGTACATCAAGGACCTCAACACACATCCAGATACACTGAATCTAATAATAGAAGAGAAAGTGGGAAAGAGCCATGAACTCATTGGTACAGGGGCAAATTTTCTAAACAGAACTCCAATGGATCATACTCTAAGATCAAGAATTGCTAAATGGGACCTCATAAAACTGTAAAGCTTCTGTAAGGCAAAGACATACACAATAAGACAAATTGGCAACCTACAGATTTGTAAAAAATCTTCACTAACCCCACATCTGATAGAGGGCTAAAATCTAAGATATATAAAGAACTCAAGAAGTTAACCACCACCGAAAGAAAAAAAGGAAAAAAAAAAAAGCAATCAACCCAATAAAAAATGAGGTATAGAAAGAAACTGAGAATTCACAACAGAGGAATCTCAAATGGCTGAGAAGCACCTAAAGAAATGTTCAAAATCTTTAGTGATCGGAGAAATGCAAATGAAAACAACCCTGAGATTCCACCTTACAGCAGTCAGAATGGCTAAAGTCAAAACCTCAGGTTACAACACATGTTGGTGAGGATGTGGAAAAAGAGGAACACTCCTCCACTGCTGGTGGGATTGCAGACTGGTACATCCCCTCTGCAAATCAATGTGGAGGTTCCTCAGAAAATTTGAAATAGACCTACCTAAAGACCCAGAAATACCACTCTTGGGAATATACCTAAAAGATGCCCCACCATGCCACAGGGCCACATATTCTACTATGTTCATAGTGGCCTTCTATGTGACAGCCAGAAGCTGGAAACAACCCAGATTTTCCACAACAGAAGAATGGTTACAGAAAATGTGGTTCATTTACACAGTGGAATACTACTCATCTATTAAGAATGAGCCCATCCTGCATTTTGCAGGCAAATGGATGCAACTAAAATATTGTCTTGAGTGAGGTAACTCAGACCCAAAAGGATATGCATAGTAGGTATTCACTAATATGTGCATATTAGCCAAAACACGTACAGAATATCCAAGATATAGTCCACAGAACTAAAAAAAGTCAACAATCAGAAAGGCCCAAGTGAGGATGCCTCAGTCCTACTTGGGAGGCAGAAGAAAGCAACCACAATGGGGGAGGGAGGGAGAAACTGGGGAAGCGAAAGGAGATGGGTTTGGGGAGAAAGGGGAACATGATCTGGTAGCGGGTATGGGAAAAGGACTGAAGCCCTGAGGGCCAGGAGAAATAATGAAAGCAGGCAACCTTGGGAGGTAGGATGTGTGGGAACCCTCCAGAATGCAGCAGAGACCCGGAAGGTGAGAGACTCTCAGGACTCAAAGGGAGCCCCTAGATGAAATGCCCAACAGTGGGGAGAGGGAACTTGTTGAGCTCACCTCCAGTAGAAAAGCTGGGCATCAAGACAGGGATGGGGGTTCCTATTCCACAGTCAAAATTCTGTGTCTGAATAATTCTTCATGTCTGAAAGAAATGCAGGGATTGAAATGGAGAAGAGCCTGAGGAAAAGAAGGTCCAGTAACAGGCCTAAAGTGGTATCCAGCTCAAGGCAGGTTAGGGGAGGGTGTCAAGACCAGAAACCATTACTGAGGCCATGGGGTGCTCACAAAAAGGGACCAATCATGACTGCCCTCCAAATGACCCAACAAGGAGCTGAAAGAGTCAGATGCAGGTATGGGCACCCAACCAATGAACAGAAGCTGCTGACCCTTGTGGTTGAATTAGGGAAAAGCTGAAGGAAGTTGAGTAGGAGGGAATCCCTGGAGAAGGACCAGCAGTCTCAATTATCCTGGACTGGACTCCCAAGATCTCTCAGACACTGGATCACCAACCAGGCAGCATAAACCAGCTGAGATGAAGCCTCCAAAACACATACAGTAGAAGACTCCCAGGTCTGGGTTTAGTCAGAGAAGTTGCACCTAACCCTCAAGAGACTGGAGGCCCCAGAAAGTTTAGAGGTCAGGTGCGGTGGGTGAGGTGGGGACATCCTTGTGGAGATGGGGGTGAGTGGGGTGAGAGTGGGGTGAGAGTGGGGAGGAGGTATGGGATATGGAACAGTCGAAAGGTGGACCGGAAAGGGAATAAAATCTAGTGTAAAACTAAATAAATAAAATACAAAAGTACAATTTGTTCAATACTCCTTCTCTCTTTTCTATTTCTCAGACAAAAATCACATGTCTTTTGACCATATCAGTAGATTCTGCTTGTCTTATATGTTGTATCCTTCATTTTTCAGTAGTTTTACAATTCCGTTTATATGACAAATGAATACTGCACCAAGATCCTCATACAGGTTAGACAAGTATTCTAACCACTAACACCTGTACTACAAAGCCAGCCCTGTTGTTACATAAGCTGTTGCTATAGTTTTATCTAGCTCTGAGTGTACTAATATCATTTTTTGCTATGCATTCTCTGCCATAAAATCATTTAATTATTAATTTTTTGGCATTTGATTTTTAAAAGTATTTCTGCTCTTTTTTTTATTAACTTTCTATTTAAAACAGACCCTTTTTAATCATACAATACATCCCAAACACATTTGACCCTCCCTCTACCTCCAACTCCTTCCATCTTTTCCTCCCACATGCGTTCTTCCCCTGATCTACTCCTGCTCTGCTTCACTTCAGAAAAGAGCAGGCCTCCAGGTGGTGACAGAAAAACAGGACAAAACAATGCAAAGAGACAAGGCTAAAGTTCTCATATAAAACTGACGAGACAACCAAAAACATCAAGCTAACAGCCATAACATGCGGAGAGAACCTAGTACAGATTCTTTTGGCCCCCTGTGCTTGCTGCTTCTGTCACTGTTGTTTATGACTTTTTTCCTCTCCGTTTGTTTAAATAAATGATTCAGTTATTTTGACTTACAGACTAACACTACCATATGCATCATCTGTAGGGCAGCTGTGATTACCTTGTTTTCTGTGTACAGACATAATTCAATATTTCTGAAGGTCAAGAAAGAAGATCTAAAAATTATTCTAATCTTTGCTATTGATGTATGTAGAAAGAGTATTCTCAGAGCTTTAAATTCTACAAGAACTAATGTATACATTCATTCCAATTACATTCATCATTCTATTGGTAATATTTATGCCATTTGAAAAATTGATTCTAGCATGTGCTTTGATGTGATATGTTTATGAATAAAAGACTAGTGACAAGACATATTTGAAAAGAGAATAATATGGAAAGCACTACATCCCCCTTGACAATGCTTATTGAAAATATATAAAGTCGATTTTGTTCTGCTTCTCCACTGGGCCAGAGCAGATTCCCAATACCCTCCCACATCCTGCATATAGTCTGTCTACCTCCCAGGAAGTCCACTGTAACGAGGGATACACAGGTGAGACTCATGCCCCAAAATGCCCACAACAGCTGGGAAACCCACAGAACCCAGCTGACGAGGGACCTACCAGCCCTGCTGAGCTCCTTCCTTTGAGCCTGCTTCTCCTCCTGGGCCAGATCAGTAGTCCTGATACCTTCTCATAGCCTACAGCCTGTCTACTTCCCAGATGGTCTGCAACAGACAAGGGACATAACCTGCACGTATCCCAGAAGGCCTGCAACAACCAGAAACACCAGGAGGTCTGCCTTAACCAGGGACACAGTCCTTCAGGTTTGCATCTCCATAAGTACCTGGGAGACATCTTGCATCTGGAGGCCAGAGCCTGATTGTCTCCCAGGAGTTCTCTCTCTGGCAAGAACACCAAGAGGTCTGCCCTAACCAGGAGTGTAGGAAGCCTGCTCTAACCAGACACAGAAGCACCAACAAGAGCCAGCACTACCTGCCTTCCAGGAGATCAGCTCTAACCCCCATCACAGAGTTCTATCTGTCTTCAAGGAGGCTGGCTCCATTTAGAGACACTGGCCAATTAACACCGGTGATAATAAAGCAGCAAGAAGCAAGAACAAGAACAAAAGCAATAGAATCCAATGCAATTTGGCACTATTAGAACCCAGTTCTTCCACCACGGCAAGTCATGGATAATCTACTATACCTCAAAAAAAGAGTCTGACCTAAAAGTCCATCTCATGAAGGTGATAGAGGCCTTTAAGGAGAATATGAATAACTCCCTTAAGGAAGTACAGATAAACACAGGAAAACAGGTAAAAGCCCAAAAGAGGAAACAAATAAATCCCTTAAAGAAATACAGGAAAATAGAATCAAGGAATTGAACAAAATGGTCTAAGCCCTAAAAATGAAAATAGAATCAATAAAGGAAACACAAATGGAGGAAACTTTGAAGAGGGACACCTTAGGAAAGAGATCAGGAGCTACAGATGCAAGCATTGCCAACAAAATACAGGAGACAGAAGAGAGAACCTCAGGCATAGAAGATACCATAGAAGTTATTGAAATATCAGTCAAAGGAAAAAAAATTGTAAAAAGCTCCTAACCAAAAATATCCAGGAAACACTGGACCCAATGAAAAAATCAAATCTAAGAATAATAAGAATAGAAGAGGGTGAATATTCCCAGCTTAAAGGGCCAGAAGACATCTTCAACAAAACCATAGAATAAAACTTCCCTAAAATCATAGAAGAAAACTTCCCTAAACCAGAGAAAGAGATGGCCATAAATGTATAAGAAGCCTAAGGAACATCAAAAAGATTGGACAAGAAAAGAAAATCCTATCCACATATAATATTCAAAACACTAAATGTGCAGAACAAAGAGCTTATTAGAAGCAGTAAGGGGAAAAGGCCAAGTAACGTATAAAGGCAGATCTATCAGAATTATACCAGACTTAACAGAGACTCTAAAAGCTCAAAGATTCTGGACACATAACATTCAGACCTTAAGAGAACACAAATGCCAGCCCGGCCTACTATACCCAGCAAATCTCTCAATCACCATAGATAGAGAAAACAAGACATTCCATGACAAAACCAAATACACACAATATCTTTTTACTAATTCAGTCCTACTGAGGATGCTAGAAGGAAATCTCCAACACAAGGAGGGCAACCCAAGAAAACACAAAAATTTAAATCTCACAAAAAGCAGAAAGAAGATAATCACACACACACACACACACACACACACACACACACACACACACACACACACAGTTTCTAGCAACAAAGATAAAAGGAACTAACAGTCATCTGTCTTTAGTATTTCTCTCAACATCGATGGACTCAATTTCCCAATAAAAACACACAGACGATACTTAAATGGAATCCATCATTTTGCAGCATACAAGAAACATATCTCAGTGACAAAGACAGAAACTAAGTCAGAGTAATGGTTTGGGAAAGTTTTCCAAGCAAACACTCACAGGAAACAAGCTGGAGTTGTCATTGTAATGTCCAATAAAGCAGACTTTCAAAAGCTATCAAACTAGGTGGGAAGGACACCTCATACACATTAAAGTAAAAATCTTCCAAGAGGTAGTCTCACTTCTGAACATCTATGTCCCCAAATGCAAGGAGCACCTATATTGGTAAAAGAAACTGCTAAAGCTCAAAACATATATTGAACCTCACATATTAATAGTGGGAGGTGTCAATACCCCAATCTCACCAAGGGACAGGTCATTGAAACAGAAAATAGAGAGAGACACAGTGAAATTAACAGAAGTTATTAAACAAATGAATTTAACAGATATCTACAGAACATTTTGCTCCCAAACAAGAGAACATACCTTCTTTTCAGCACCTCATGGAATCTTCTCCAAAATTGAATACATATTTGGACAAAAGTAAGATTCCACAGATACAAGAAGATTGAAATAATCCTATGCACCCTATCAGAACACCATGGCCTAAGGCTCGTCTTCAAGAACAGCCAAAACAACAGAAAGCCCATATACACATGGAAACTGAACAACTTTCTATGTATGGTAGTGTACAGAGACAGGCAGGTAGATAAATGTAACAGAATTGAAGACCCAGATATAAACCCACATACCTATGGTCACTTGATCGTTGACAAAGAATCCAAAAACATACAGTGGGAAAAAAAGAAAGCATCTTCAATAAATGTTGCTGGTGTACCTGGAGGTCTGTATATAGAAAAATGAAAATAGATCCATATTCATCACCTTGTACAAAGTTTCAGTCCAAGTGGATCAAGGTCCTTAACCATACACACCTATTTTATAGAAGAGAATGTGGAAAAGTGCTTTGAAGTCATTGGCACAGGGGGAACTTCTATACAGAATACCAATGGCTCAGGATCTAAGATCAACAATTGATAAATGGGATCCCTTGAAACTGAAAAGCTTCTGTAAAGCAAAGGACATAGTCAATAGGACAAAATGACCAGCTGCAGATTTGGAAAAAGTCTTCAGTAACCCTACATCTAACAGAGGGCTAATATTCAAAATATATAAAGAACTCAGGAAGTTAATGTCCAAAAAGCAAATAGCCCAATTCAAAAGTGGGGTACAGAACTAAACAGATTTTACAACAGAAGAATGTTGAATGCCTGAGAAGCACCTTAAATGTTCAAAGACCTTAGTCTTCATAGAAATGCAAATAAAAAAGCCCCTGAGATTCTACCTTAGACCAATCCGAATGGCTAATATAAAAAACTCAAATGACAGCACATGCTAGCAAGGATATGGACAAAGGGGAACATTCCTTCATTGCTTGTGGGATTGCAAACTGGTATAACCACTCTGGAAATCAATATGAAGGTTCCTCAGAAAATTGGAAATATTTCTACCTGAAGATCCATCTATATCATTCTTGAGCATATACCCAAAAGATGTTCCACCATACCACAAGGATCCATACTCCATTATGGTTATAACAGCCTTATTTATAATAGCCAGAAGCTTGAAACAACCCAGATGTGCCTCAACCAAAAAATGGATACAGAAAATGTGGTTCATTTACACAATATATTATTATTCAGCTATTACAAACAAGGACATCATGACTTTTGCAGGCAAATAGATGGAACTAGAAAATATCATCCTGAGTGAGGTAACCCAGACACAAAAGGACATGCATGGTATCTACTCACTAATAAGTGGATATTAGCCAAAAAATACAGAATACCTAGGATACATACAACCTACAGACCATAAAAATTGTAACAAGCAGAAAGGCCCAAGTGAGGATGCTTCAATCCCACTTATGAGGAGGAAGAACCTAATCACAGAAGGCAGAGGTAGGGAGGGACCTGGGTGGGAGAGAAGAGGAGGGAAATGGGAACGGAATCAGGTATGGAGGGGGCAGGAGAGAAGGCCAGGGGACCAGGAGAATGAATGGGAATATGCAGTCTCAGGAGGTAGGAGGTGGGGGAACCCTCTAGAAAGTACCAGAGACCCTGGATTTGAGAGACTCTCAGGTGTCAATGGGGATGACCTTAGCAAAATGTCCATCTCACATTAATGTCAAGTACAATACAACTTTAAAAGTCCCACAGTCTTTAAACTGTGCAACACATTAAAAATCCAACATCTCTAAACTCTAGGTCTCTGTAAGATCAAAGCAAGTAACATACCAAATATCTTATTTGAAAAGGGAAGAGCTAGAGTATATTGACAACCTTTTTTATTTGTAGCAAGTCCAAAATCTAATACTACAAATCCAAACTCAAGGCCTGACATTTGGGGCTCACAATTTTCTGTCTTCTGATGGGATTTAACAGTACTACCTTTCCAGATCTTTCATTCCTAGAACACATAGCTTGCCTTCTAGGCTTAGAGTAACTCAACTGGACACCAGTCACTTTTCTTGTTGTACATTCTATGGTCCTGGTATCTCTAGCATTGTGAATTTTCCACATCAACTAATGCTGCACCATCACCAGTACCCTCTTCTGGATTTTCCTCAGGAGCTCCAACCCTTCCAAACATGGCACCAGAACTCAGGAACTCTCTATAACCCCCACCAATCTTTCATTTTTGTTGCTATAAAAATATTACTATGCAGGTTTCCCTCACACATTGCCACGTTTGTCTTTCAGTATGAAATCCATCATTGGCACCTCTGGTCACACAAATAACCTGAATAAAGTTTTTGCTTCTTTCTGAGACATAAAAAGCAAGTATCCATAGTCTCTCAGTAACTCCCAGGCTCACGTCAACATATTAAGCTTGAGTAAAGCATAGTTCTTTACTGAATGAAGTCAGACAAGAACTCAAAGAAGAAATTTGAAGCTGGAAACAAGGATGAATGATGCTTGCTGGTTACTCACTGCCTTGTTCTCAGTCTATCCCTTAGCTAGCTCTTTTTGCCAACCCAGAATCCCATGCCTAGGTACTGTCCACAGTTGATGGAGCCCTCCTACATCAACTGAAACACTATAGACAATTCCTGACAGACATGTCAACAGATCCACCTGATAAAGACTATTACTTGAGATATTTTTATTGGTAGGTTATTGCTGATGATGACAGATGAACATTTAATAGAAAATACATATTTTAAATACAAATGTTCACTTTTGCACGTATACTTTAGAGATACCTTAGCAGATGTATGTGTTTAAAACCAGATGACTTATCGAAAATAGTTTCCAGTACCCATGTTCATACAACTAATAAACAAAAATGTAGACAAACCTGTATAACTATTGATTAAAAGTAAATTGCAGCATAGTCATAATTGAATATTTTATAGCAGGAAAAATATTAAGAACTATTATCCCCCAGAATATAGGTGGGTTTTAGAAATATATTTAATGAAAAAAGCAATTAGTAGTATAGTACTATTTATAATGTTTAAGCGTATTAAAATAATTATTTAGGAAGATAAAAATGAATAAGTAACAAATATTAAATACAAATTCAGGATAATGGTTGTGTGCTATGGAAGAAAAAAGGAGTAAAAAGAGCAATAATTGTAAGTAGATGGATATTCCAGTTCTTAAATTGATGTCACATGGGCTGTCATTTTATTGAGCTGTATAACTGACATATGATCTGTGTGTCTGCACATATATGTGGATGAACTATCATATAAATATAATTTCTAAAAGAAAACAAAATGAAGCCTTATTTATAATAGCCAGAAGCTGGAAAGAACCCAGATGCCCTTCAACAGAGGAATGGATACAGAAAATGTGGTACATCTGCACAATGGAATATTACTCAGCTATCAAAAACAATGACTTTATGAAATTCATAGGCAAATGGTTGGAACTGGAAAATATCATCCTGAGTGAGGTAACCCAATCACAGAAAAACACACATGGTATGCACTCATTGATAAGTGGCTATTAGCCCAAATGCTTGAATTACCCTAGATGCCTAGAACAAATAAAACTCAAGACGGATGATCAAAATGTGAATGCTTCACTCCTTCTTTAAAAGGGGAAAAAGAATACCCTTGGCAGGGAAGAGAGAGGCAAAGATTAAAACAGAGACAGAAGGAACACCCATTCAGAGCCTGCCCCACATGTGGCCCATGCATATACAGCCATCCAATTAGACAAGATGGATGAAGCAAAGAAGTGCAGGCCGACAGGAGCGGATGTAGAATCCTCCCTGAGAGACACAACAGAATACAGCAAACACAAGGCGTGATGCCAGCAGCGAACCACTGAATTGAGAATAGGACCCGTTAAGAAGGAATCAGAGAAAGAACTGGAAGAGCTTTGAAGGGCTCAAGACCCCCTATATAACAACAATGCCCGAGCAACCAGAGCTTCAGGGACTAAGCCACTACCTAAAGACTATACATGGACTGACCCTGGACTCTGACCTCATAGGTAGCAATGAATATCCTAGTAAGAGCACCAGTGGAAGGGAAGCCCTGGGTCCTGCTAAGACTGAACCCCCAGTGAACTAGACTGTCAGGGGAGGCGGCAATGGGGGAGGATGGGAGGAACACCATAAAGAAGGGGAGGGGAGGGGATGTTTGCCGGAAACCGGAAAGGAATAACACTCAAAATGTATATAAGAAATACCAAGTTAATAAAAATAAAAAATAAAAATAAACAAAAAAAAAAAAAAAAAAAGAAATACCCAATTTAATAAGGATGGAGAAAAAATGCAAAAAAAAAATAGCATACTGATATGTCTACATTAAACATGAGCTTACTTAATAACCAACTAGTACAAGGCCTTGACAGAATGATGTATAGAATATAGAGAGATAATGCACAGATAATATGCATTATACACAGTTGCATGCATAGATAAATATACATGCACAGAGATAAATGAGTGGATGGTATAAGCAGAAAAAATAAAATGCTATGTAAATAAAAATGTTAAAGAATTTTAGAGACAGCAATAACAAACAATTACCTTCTAGTTTCTACTTGCAGTCAAGGTAATAGATACAGTCCCCGCTTACTGGTGACTATTAAGCCCTAATGAGACCTGTACAATACCACTTTCAATACTGAGTGAACACTGAAGAAGAGGACATGAAAAAAACATAAGAGTTGAAGGACAGGGAGGATAGCCTGACATTACCATTGCCCCACTTAACTCACAGTAGTTGTGTCTGTTTGCATAACACCTGTGCAAGATGAGGCCTACCACTATCCAATTGCAAATGGGGGTATCCAATTGCAGAGGGGTTCATGAGCCCCTACTCTGACTCAAGGTTCTATTAGCAGTTAACTGACTGCACACAGAGGGAGACTTTATCCGGTGGTGTCGCCAATGATAAGTTACCCATGCTCTGGTAAATAACCCATGAGTATATTAATGTAAGCATTCTTAAATTAACTCAGTGGGTCACAAAAAACTGTCATGAAAATAGAAGAGGGTGTGTTAGGACAATGAAAAGTTCTAAAGTGAGAAAAGATGAAAAAATAAAGCGAGTGACTATGATTGAATTCAATTATATACCTTATAAAGTTGTTAAAGTACAAATGAAAATAAATCAAAAAGCCTTATCCCACAAATATTAAGGGCAAGTATGAATAGGAGAGGTACCACCATATCAGGCATATTATTTAAGAATGCAATTGTGAGGAGCTAAATTTAAAGAGGCAGAGGACAACGATGATGTAGAGATGCTTCGAATATTTTTATCTTAAAATTTCTGTAAATGAGCCTTCGTTTCAAATCACTTCAATCAGTGAAAATGCTACTAAATGATGCAGTGTTTTCTAACAGAAATTTGCTTCACCCACCTAATTTCTTAATCAGAAAATTAAAAAAGAAAATCAATCATGTTACATTTTCAGAGCTCCTTGAGGTTTCCAATTTCATGGCTTCAAATCTATTTGGGTTTATCTTCTGACAGGAATCGTAGCAGCATACTCACAGACTGCTTTGCCCTGCCACACAGTTCTGAGGTGAGAGAACAAGTGTTTTCACCATTTAAATTGATCTTCAGTGAGCACATTAATTCCCTCCTCCTCTCCCTTTTTCTTTTACACCCGCCTTTTTGTCTTTCTTCTCTTCCTTTCTGCTTTCTTTCCCCTCTATTTTTCTCTGTCACAGAGATTTTTTTAAATAGACTGTAATTGACACGGGGAGGGGAAATCAATTCTCCACACGCACAGCAATCACTGTTGGTTTAGTCACTTACTGTTCTTAGTGCCTGTTTCTGGGAGCCGGCATTAATCCAAGACAGGGTAGCTTATTTTCTTATATTTCTATCTTTCCCGGAGCCTTGAAAGAGAGTGGGAGGGAGCTATGGAGTTAAAAAAATTAGCACACCATGAGCATTTGTTGTTTGAGATATATTTAATCTTTTGAACAATCCGAAATGCACGACTCTTGTAACAGTCACGGAGCTCATGCAACACAGATTTCTGAGTGCTGATTCTTGTCAAATCATTAATGTGGGAAGAATTGAAATTGTACAGGAAAGCCAGAATGCATCATTTTTGACTACACCTCTGTTTCATTCTAATCTGCCTGTTCGCAGCACTGAACTTATTTTTCTGTTATAGAGTGTTTCACCTCACTCCTGTGAAGTTATAAGGTAAATCAATAAAACACCATACTTCCAGGATAATAAAAAATACAATGCAAACAGACTATAAATGATTTACACCATAAGAGGTGAAGTGAAAAATATGATTCTGAAAATATAACCTAATGCTATCCTTATCATGCAGCATCAACATACAATATTTACATGAGCCGTTTTCTCCTCTTTCAAATTGGAAGATTAAAAAGCCTAGTTTCATCTATTGTCCTCATTTTTTCCTTGTTTGTGTGCAATTGATTTTATATCTATTATGAAAATCTATTACAAAATAACAACCATTAAATCTGTGTGCATTTTCTATAAAGAACATAAGTCATGTACGCACATCATAAATATTATATAGAGAAAGATTAATTGGATCATTTGTTTCTTCTCTCTGTTTGAGCCCAGAGACTACTTTTGTCATATAAAAATAACACCAATTGCACATACACATCCCCAACTCTCTGTTGCAGTTAGATATGCAATTAGATATGTTCTTTGTCTTTATGCAATTTTTCAGCTACTATCTATCTACTCTTATCTCTTACATCTTCAAACATGAGGAATCTTTTTGATTTCGATTTTGTATTAGTTGATTATGTCTCCTATCTGGGAATTTTTGTCTCTGTAACAAGTCCCAGAATAATCAAACGGGCAAACTGTGGACATATTCCCCATCTTTTCACAGCCCACTTTATTTAAAAATTATATATAATTCAAAAAAGTACATGTACCATTTTATGTGTAAAGTTTAATGACAATACATTCACATCAATGACTACTATTTTCTGAGTATTTCATCACCTCATAAAAAAGCCCATATTCACTATCAGTTGCTACTTAATCATTCTTCCTCCATAGGCATTATAAACTGATATGTTCCTTTATTTTTATGAATTCTGGACATTTAAACATTTCTTTCATCCAATACATGATTTGGGGTTGGATTCTTTCACAGATCATGTTTCCAAGATCATTCTTACAGCATATATCGATACTTCATTTATTCTCATTGCTATGGGATGTCCCATTGTATGGATAAAACCATTTGGTTTATTCATCCATTGATTTGCATAAGAACCAAGACAGCTTCCACTTTTTGATAATTTTGAGTAATGATTGAATGAAAACTCATCAGTAAGTTTGTGTGTGAGTATAGGTTCTTAATTCTCTTGGGTATAGCCTAGGAAAGAATTGGTGGATCATTTGATAACTCATTTAAAATTTTTAAGGAACCAGAGTCTATAAAAAAGATAACTCCATCAGTAAAGTGTTTATCTTGTGAGTTATTAGGACTACAGTTTGATCTCCAGAATCTCAATGCCCTGTGATCTTAGAACTGAGAAGGCACAGGGGAACCTCCAGAGCTCCTGTCAAATGGGAGATTCCCACGTAAAATCTTGTTGTATTAAGATTTCAGGGACAACACTTAAGGTTGACTTCTAGCTTCTCTATGCACACCCATACACATGCACACAGATGAGTACAGAACATATACAAATAAACAAAAACAATTTTTCCCTGAAACAGCAACAACTTCTGAATGATTAATAGAAAAGAAAAAGAATTTCAATTCCTTTCAAACTTGCCTATGTTCTCTTTATTTGCCTTTGAGAAGCACTCAGTAAATGAGAAAAAGTATTTCACTGTGGTTTTGATTTTAAATTTTAAAAATATTCATACATGACTACTATATTTACTTCACTGTAGTCACGAATCTTTTCATGTCAATGTTGGTCTTCCGACTGTGCATTGGAAAGACGTCTATTTAAATCCGATTCTTATTTTTAATTGAGTTATTTGCCTTTTAATTTGTACAGTGTACACTCTTTATATGCTCCAGATAGTAGACTCCTCTTATCGATCTGATTTGCAAATATCTTTTCTCTCTCAATGATTTCTCCTTTTTTCTTTTAATAGTCTTACTTGAAACAGAATCATGTTTAACTTTGATGAATTCTCATTTATCTGCTTAATTTTTTTTGTTTATTCTGATTTTAGTACTTTTCTAATAACAAGATCATGAAGAATCAGGCTTCTGCTCTTTTGAGAGATTTAATTTTGTAGATACTTTATTCATTCTGACTGAATTGTTATATATTGTACAGTAAGGTTTCAAATCCATCATTTTAAATATGGATATCCAGTTCTCCTGGCACTATTTGTTGACAACAGTTTTGTTTTCAACTGAATTGTCCTGACAGCCTTATGGACAAGCAATGGATCATAAATGTATGTTTTATTTTCAGTGCTATTTCTTTGATATATCTGGGTATCAGCATGTCAATACTATGTAATCTTGATGAGAAGAGTACAATTTTTTTTTACATTTTTATTATTACATTGAATTATGGTATGTGTGTGTCTTTGTGGACAGGAGTGTGTAAACATCTGGAAGTGAATGCCATAGCACATGTGTGGATAATACATGGGATTCAGTTCTCTCTGTGTGGTACCCAAGTATTCAATTCAGGTCTTGAGGGTATATTTCTTTGACATTTTTGCCATTTTCTTAGGTTTTTCCCAAACACATAAGGACTTTGATCATTATGTTTATCTTTTAACTAAGTATTATAATTTTTATGTAACCTTACCATTAAATTTCTTCAGTTTTGCACAGAAGTTCACTATCTTGTTAAGTAAGGGTTTTTGTGAACATGCAAATATTTAGTAACCTTTCCTAGAGTAGTTTTTTATTATCATTTAAGTAATTCAAGCATCCTATAGATTGTGATTTTAATGGGATTTGTGCACTGGAAAACTTACTTCTGAGATACCTCCTAATTATCCCCCTTTTCCTGAGGATACCAAGGGCTATCACTGATGTTTATGATCCATGACTTTCCATAGTAGGACAGGGATGGGTGTGACTGTAATTCCATCATTCTAGAGGCTGAAACAGAATTATTCCAATATTGAGGCCAACCTTAGCTACATGTAAATTATATGCAACCTTTAAAAACACTGTCTCAAGAAATGGTTTTGCAGGACAGTTACTAAGTTAGTGAACCAGAGCAACTGTCATGATTCTCATAACAAGCAAAAGGAGCTTTGAGTGGTTGTTACATGGCTGTATTGACTTCCATGTCTTTTTTTCTGACACAACTCAGGGGAAAACTTTAAGGAAGCCCATCCCTCTAATAAAGCTCAAGTGGCTTCTGTAAGTCTCCCAATTCTCTTCCAATTTTATTGGCCAGGTTTCATGATTTAGGTACCCCAAAACTGTAGCATCCAGGAAATATTTAAATGTTTTACTCACCTGTGCATGGAAAGATGGTACATTGGAATGTGTTCAGCGTGGCAGTCACTGATGGTCTACTGAACATGGAACCAGACACGTTGCTTTAGGAAGAGAATACCATTCCGAACAGACATTTATCTTCATATAATAAAGGGGCATGGGTTTTGTAATTTACACTAGAGTTAGCAAGCTTTTCCTGTAAAGGTAAGTATTTCTAGCTTTGTAAACAGATTATTTACTACAACATCTAAGCCATGATGTAGAAATAATGTAAGACCAACCAGCGACTAATTAAATAGATAATTGTGGCCCCAATAAAACTTCATTTACATGAACAACTGGTAGGTCGGATTTTGCTGAGGCTACAACTTACTATCTGTCCTCTAGATACATACAAATAAAAGGAATGGAGTGGGACAAAATGACAGTTTTTATCCTTCATTATAGAGCTGGATTTTCATTTACCTTAGTTTTCTTTCTTCACATCAAAACAAGAAAGGGCTTGTGAAATCTAATTTTAAGGGCTCTGAGTGCTGCATACCAGCGGTGTATATAAAACTCCTTTGAAGCATTAGAGCATTATTTATGATTAAAGTACATAAGGCTCATCACAGAAAATTTTCATCCCATCTTCTTTTTTTTATCAAACAAGTTTGTTTTGAACTTTTGATATCCAAAATTACAGCTTTGATAGGTTTTCAATTGTATCTCTGTGTCACACAATGTTATAATGTCTAATCCCATCCCAAAAAGTCACCTCTGACATTTTGTTCCCGTTTGGAACAAAGTAAATATAATGCATTTAATATCTGGGGTTAATTCTAGGAGAAGAGACAGTTGGAATTTACTATTATTTCTTCCATTAGTTATATAATTTATGAGAATTTCACTTTCATTAAAAATACAGATATGTTATATAAATTTTTTTTATTCTCAGGTATGTAATATGAGACTTCTTCAGATTCTCCACAGCAGCTACCTATGATTTGTCTCTTGGTCTAGCAGGAGCATGGTTCTGCCAGCTGAAGATAGTTTTAAGTTTGGAATTCTGGGGACTCTTGAAAGGGTCTAAAACGCCAGAGACCTGAGAGACTACTGTGGCTGCTGCTCCTGTGGCTGCTGAAGGTCCCTGCTACTGCTCCTCCCCGCTACTGCTCCTCCCTGCTGCTGTTCTTCCCTCCTGCTGCTTTTGCTGTCCGTGGACTGCTCCTTGCTTCATGGAGATATCTTGATGATGAATATTGGGCTTGCCCAACTTGATATCCCTAATCAACAAGAAGTAGTCTAAAGAGATCTATGGCCCCATTCCCCTCTAACCTTTTTTCTTGTTTACCTAGTGTTGGGGTGGGGGTTGAAAGATACTAGGATGAATTAGGGTGGTAGATATAAGAACCCATTAAAGTATCCAAAATTTACAGTTTCAATCATTTGAGCAAACCTAGGACAAATGAGCTTCTGGCATTTCTAAGACAATCCTAAACACGAGAGTTACTCCTTTGCCCATACCTTTTTTGGAAGACGTGAACTGTTTGAAAAAGTTCCTTTCAAACAGGGTCTACCACACTAATGCTAGAATAATTTCTTCTTAAGGACATTTAGATGCTATGCTTTTAAAATGTGTTATTATCAATATGTGTTCACATATGTGTGCGTGTGGGCACAAATACCACAAAGAGTGTACAGAAGTCAATCATCATCAGAATCGGCAACTCGGTGAACTACCTCTGACACGTCTGTGTGTCCGTGTGTGCTGAATTTCTATTACTGTGTGTGCATGCAAGTACATATGCAGTGGTACAGCTATGGATGTCATAAGACAATGTTATGAAGTCTGTGCTTTCTTCCCACCTGGACTCTGGAGAGGAAATTTGGGTCATGAGGCATATATAGAAATCATGGTGTCATTTCTGTACTTTGAAAGATATATTCATTATACTCTGACAGTTCCTTATGGTTAATGGTTACTATACCATTGCAAAACTTTTGAATAATTTAGCTTAGTCTTTGGTAAAGCATAAAAATTAATTTTAAAGACACAATCGATATTTATCTGTTATGGTTCTCATTGATGCTCTAGTCATGTAGCTTGTACATGAGACATTTCCTCATATTTTCTTTTCATTGTTTTCTTTGAGATGCAGCTAGAGTGTGTAAGTATTCTGCCTTAATGGACTCCAATAGGTGCTGTGTTTGGATGAAGTTGTTTGGACTTTATAGTGTTATGAATGCATGTAAGATGGAAATGCCTTCCTTTTAGTACCTGAAAAATCAGTTTATGGAAAGGATGCCACCTTCAGGTATTGTGAGGAACAGGCAAGAAAGCTTATATAAGATCACATTAGGGAAAATTTGTCTCTGCAATGAACTTAATATGTATTAGGTTTCTATTTTAAAGAATTTAGTCATAACTCCTTCCTCCAGACTATGGGTTAGAGCTTTTTCTTATTGAAGAAAGATTCAGTATCCAGTTACTGAGTATTTACACCCGGGGTATACATCTAATGCAAACTGAGAGGAATGTGAACAGTCATACCCACACCTACATAAGACTGAGGAACAAACCATCGCGTTTCCTAATCTCGGCTCGCTAATTGCATCCGGAGAGAAGAATGCACAAAGCGACTTCAGATACATCTGTTAACATCTCTATTCAAGAGAGTCCCGTTTACAGCTGGAGAGACAGGTCAGTCGTTAAAGTGCTTGTGCCACAAGCAAGAGAACCCAAATTTGATTTCCATCAGCCGTGTAAAATCTTGAGTGTGGCAGCATGCATCTGAAATCCTAGTGCTGACAAGGGAGTGACAGGAACCTCCTTGGAGCTCACTAACTACCAAATCTAGCCTACTTTGGATGTTTCAGGCCAATGAAAGTCTCTGTTTCATAAGAGAAGGTACACTGTACCTGAGGAATGACACCTGAAGTGCATTTTTTGTTTCCCCATGCATATAGACGCATGCACACTCATATGAATATGCGCCCATGAATACATAAAGACTCCTATTTTAAAATTTTAATATGATTTTGTCATAAAATACATTTTATCAGGTCCTTTTCCCTCCCCTAACTCCTCCCAGTTCCTCTACACCCACTTATATACCCAACTTCATGTTCTCTCTCCCTCCCTCTCCCCTATCCCCTCCTCCTTCTTCTTTCTTAAAAATAAAAAGTATTGTAACATCTTTTAGGTATATGCTCAGGCTCTGCCAAAGCCTGACCAATACAGATAAGGATGCTCACAGGAAACCATTGGACTGAGCATGGGGACCCCAATGGAGGAGTTAGGGCAAGAATTGAAAGGAGCTGAAGGGGTTTGTAACCCTGTAGGAAGAAAAACAGTATCAACCAATCAGACTCCCCAGAGCTCCGAGGCACTATACCACAGACATGGAAGAACCCATGGCTCTAGCTGCATGTGTAGCAGAGGATGGACTTATCTGGCATCAATGGGAGGGGAGGCCCTTGGTGTTGTGAAAGCTCGATGACCTATTATAGGGAATGCTAGGGTAGTGAGGTAAGAGAGGGTAGGTGGATGGGTGAGCACCCTCACAGAAGCAAGGAGATCTGGGATGGAATAGGGGTTTTGTGGAGGGGAAACTGGAAAAGGGAATAACATTTTAAATGTAAATAAATAAAATATCCCATAAAAAAGGAAAAAATACAAAGTGAAATCAAAACAAACAGACAAAACCAATAACACAAAAATTGTCAAAACCAAAAAGTTTTTAAAAACCCAGGCAGTGCATTTTATGTTTTCCAACTACTTACTCCCTCCCAGCCATGGGATTTGCTTTGCAGTATATTGATATATCTGGTGATACTCCATAGGAGAAAACTCATTTTATTCTTTCCTAACATATCAATTGCAAATAGATTCTTGAATAAGGATTGGGACTTCATGTCCATTTTCCATTCTCAGAGCTAGGATTACTTTTGTCTGGTTTGAGCTTTTGCAGGTCTTGTGCCATCACAGCCTCCTTGAGCTCAGCGCTGTTTTAGTACTATGGTGCCTGGAAGACATTGTTTCTTTGGAGTCAACCACCATCTTTGAATCTTATATTTCTACTTCCTCTTCTGCATAGACCACTGGACCTTGAGAGAAGGGATCGTATAAAGACATCCAATTTAGGGCTAAGTGCTTCAGAGTCTTTCGCTCTCCAGTTGTGAGTTCCTGTGATAAACATCACACACTGTAAGAAGAAACTTCTCTATTGTTGTTCTCCTTTTTGGCAGATTAATAATGGTAAGCAATTTCCCTGGGTCCTTGACCTGTCTAGACTCAAGGTATTGGATAAAATGCCAGGAATGGGTAGTCCTTAAATCTAATGAAGAAGACAATGCCCAAGCCAGATATCTTATGCCATCAAGTAAAACCTCTACTGCCAGAAATGAGTTTATAACATGTGGAGCTAGTGGTGGAAGGGATTCTATAGAAACTGCAAGCATCATGGGCATATTGCCAATGCTATTAGTTACCTCTCGCAACCTGAAAATACAGTCCTCTTGTTGAAAACATTACTTATGGTAGCAAACAAGGAGAAAGTGGACTGGTCCAAAACTAAAAGCTTCGCCGCTGCTGTCTAGTGCTCATAGTGCTGGAAGATATTTTGCATGCTCCTGGAGGAGAAAAGCAATCATGAATTTCATACAGCTATAAACCTTGCCATCTACTACAAGATTTGTCTGCAAGATAGACGGGTACAATAATGACACAAATATTATGGGAGTAACCAACTACATCATTTGGTGTATTCTAAATTTTTATTTGAGACTAATATTGAGCCCAGTAGTTCCTAAAAGACATATAAAAATTAGTTTAATAATAAAAATGCCATATTACATAGAAATATTACATGGAGCAAGACAAATTATGTCAGTGTTTGTAAAAAATAAAATACTCAGGGGAACACTGCTTCTCTTCTCTAAGCACAGGTTTATGTAATTAAATGTTTATTAGCCATAAAGAGTCGATATAAAAATAGTATAAATGAATAGGTACAGAATGAATGTGAAATTTAAGATAGAATGTGGATCACAAAGATAAATGGTTAGCATTCAGAAAGAAATGAATGATCATGGGCTCATAAGGGAAAGGACAAGGAAATTAATTTCCAGTATATTCCTCTTTATAAGGGATTTCAGACAAAATGGTATTTCTTGTCAAACAACCTATACTAACATTTTCTTGACAAGTCATATAAAATGGAAAGATCAGAAATTAACCTTCCTTTAGGTCAAAGCTGTCTAAATATGACATCTCTATTTGAAGATAGTAACCCTTTTGTTACTAGTGGGCTAAGCTGCAGGTAACAACATGTGGGTAGTAACAGAACATGGCCCAATAAAATTCATGTCTAGAAATCATACGTCAAATGCATAGAACCATACAGAGTATACAATAGAGAGACAGGAAGCTATACTCCTATAGAGAGAACTACTGAATAATTATAAACCAATTGTATTTGTCTATTTTACTTATGTCTCCTGATTGAACGTATCAATAATCTTGAAAAAATCCAAGTATATATTTTCTAAAGTTTAAAGTAAATTTGATATAAAAAGTCAAAAAGATTTTGAAATTAATTTCTAATTCAATACAATATTTATGGTACCTTCTAGTTCCAAATTCTAAAATTACAATAAAATAAAATATCATTTTGTGTGGAAGAGCTTATGGGAAAGATTTAGCCATTGCATAATCAGAAAATTATTTTATGTATGATGGCATTTAGGTATTTTAATATGATTATATCAGTAATATAATCAATCAATGAATCATTTTTATTTTGTATTTATTTTATTTTTTATTATTTATTTTCTAATCTATGAGGGTGTTCTCCTACCCATCCACCCACTCCCTCTTGCCTCCCCACCCAGACATTCCACTACAATGGGGTTCTCTGGTTGGTTGGTACTGTTGTTCTTAAGGGGTTACAGACACCTTCAGCTCCTTCAATACTTTCCCTAACTCCTCCAATGGTTTTATGTTCGGTGGTAGGCTGTGAGCATCCAGCTCGTTATATGTCATGCTTTGGCAGAGCCACTCAGGAGACAGCTATATCAGGTTCCTGTCAGCATGCACTTCTTGGC
This sequence comes from Rattus rattus, assembly GCF_011064425.1. Taxonomy (NCBI): domain Eukaryota; kingdom Metazoa; phylum Chordata; class Mammalia; order Rodentia; family Muridae; genus Rattus; species Rattus rattus. The sequence continues at coordinate 99,690,179 of NC_046172.1, forward strand.
TTCAGCAATATTGTCTGGGTTTGGTGGCTGTAGGTATATGGGCTGGATCGCCAGGTGGGGCAGGCTCTGAATGGCCATTCCTTCAGTCTCTGCTCCAAACTTTGTCTCCATATCTCCTCCTACGAATATTTTTGTTCCCCTTTCTGAGAAAGAATGGCTTTCAGCTCTGGGCGCAGGCAGAGACCAAAAGGATCCTGTCTCAGTCTGCTCCTAGGTTCCTGTGTCCAGAGATCTCCAGTTAGGGTCCCCTTGTGCCAGGAATGTGAGCAGAAGTGGTTGTTTTCTCTGTGCTCTCAGGATTGTCCGCACTTCTGAGAGTCTAGCTCTCTCCCTGACAGGATCTGGATACAGAGAGCTGTGGGACCAGGTCATCTCCGGGAGCAGGTGGAAGGCAATGAATTTTATTCTTAAAAAAGAAAGCTAATTTGAAGAAATGATTATCTTTGACTTACTACTAAATCACTTATTTGCATTTTATATTTATTTCCTGTGTCTCAAAGGTTATTAGCATCTAGCAATAGTATTAGTATAATGAAATTAAGAAATTCCTTCAGCTCTTGCTCCTCTCTTGCTCTTGCCTTCCAACCTCCATTCTCTCCCCATTCCATCTCCTCCTCTCTCCACATGCTCATGGCCGGCCCCTACTCCTCTTTTCTCTCTCTCTCTGCCTTTCTCTGCCTCTACTACCCTCTTAACTCCTCTCCCCATGTCCTGAATAAACTCTGTTCTACACTAAAAAAAAAAAAGAAATTCCTTCAAAATTTTTACTTTATGTCACAGTTTTGAAAAGTTGATGGTTTAGGATCTCATCCCACGTCAAATTTATATTTTTCTTTTGGAAAATCTAATTGAAATATTGAACTTATTGGAAATCTCAAGCAGTATTGAATACTAGCTAGGTTAATATGGATACAAATTTTCAATGCCCCATTTATACAAAAAGTATGCTGATAGTATTTGCCATTATATATTAAAATGTTTAAGTTATTGTAGAATTGCTATTCTGTGCATATGCAACAATTTTTCCTATTAGATCTTTTCAGTCTTATTTATTTCCATATTCCTGAATAACTGACATCATTATGTGTGAAATTATATTGATGTACTATTATATGAAAATAAAAAAAGAAAAGCTTTGGTTACTATCTATGATCTTTTATTCTACTACACTTGAATTTTCTCTAAGATTGTGGATATCTATTTGATTTTTTACTGTCTAAAATGACTTGGTTGTGAAGTCATGTATTTTGGTCAGTATACAGGAATTTGAATCCAGTAAAAACAGCTGCTATGATCACATCAAACCTTCGGTGTCTGTGTAATCCAGCAGGAATCTAAACGGGCCCATAATATATACCTTTAATCCCCCTGGCTAGAATCCTTTAGTATACACATTTAATCCAAAACAATGCTAGAAGGGCAGGTGAAGTGATGACTTAGAGAAAGATTTGACAGAATGAAACAGATTGGATAAGCCAAACTCTCAGGACAAAAGCTATTTAAAAGCAGTACAGGGAGAAAGAATTCTGTTTGTCAATGAGTTGGGAATTGAGTCAGTTGAGAAAGAGTGTTATATGTGCAGTGCAGTGCGGTGCAGTGGAGTTGATTTGATTTGTGAGTTTGTGCAGTTCAGTGCAGGGCAGCAGAGGCAGTTGAGGCCAGAGAATAAGAAGGAGCCAGAAGATTAGAATAAATTATTACAGTTAGTTTGAGGCAAAGAAGAGCAATTCAGTAAGAAGCTGAGAGAAGCCAGGTTGAATCAGTCAGTTTGAAGAGGAGTTTGGGCCAGAACAGCTGAGTTGAACCAGCCAACTAGAGTTCAGAAAAAAAAATATTAGAAAGGGGTAAGCTTATTCAGCATTAAGCCTTCAGAGATAACAATTACCTAAGGCAAATAAAAGTTATTTTTACAAGTCAGAAATGTGAGAAAGTGCCAATTCGAGTCTAATAAATAGTAATTTTTAGAAGGCAGCAATATAAATGTAACTGCTTCTCTCTGTTTTCAAATATCTCTCAAATATTTCAATCCCCTCTTGTCTTTTGCTGAAATAAAATAAACCAAGGTCTTGTTCATTTTCAAACACATTTAAGGAGCATTGCTGTCTATGACTTCTCAAGACAGCTATCCTAAAATATAATTAGGTATGTCAAAGAGAACTGGATAGAAGCAAGGACACCCAGATTATCTACCCACTCTTCTCTTGTAGATGGTAATCCACATATTACTAAAGTGCATTTATGTTTTGTTTCTTTAAGAAAATATCAAAGAGAGGTTATGATTGATATGTCTTGTAAAACGTGATATGGTGTAGCGAGAGGGCTGCCTTATCTGAACCTATGCTGAGCACCACACACAGGGTCCCAGTCAAATGATGGGTCCAATATATAATGAAGTTTATTTGGAGACATGGGAATGGATTTGAGAAAGGAGGAAAGGCAGAGAGAGGGGACAGAGAAGGACAGAGAGAGAGAGAGAGAGAGAGAGAGAGAGAGAGAGAGAGAGAGAGAGAGAGAGAGAGACAGACAGACAGAGAGACAGAGAGACAGAGAGACAGAGACAGAGAGAGACAGAGAGAGAGACAGAGACAGAGACAGAGACAGAGAGCGAGCAGCCAGAAACAGGTCAGGGGATGGGGAAAGGGAGAAAGGGGTCAGTCAGCAAAAGAGGCCAAATAGTCCTTTTGATTGCAAGCCAGGCCTACCTGGGTGTTACTAGGTAACTGTTGGGCAGAGTCTGTAAGGAATGCTAACATGATAGCAATGTTCCTTATGCTACCAGGTTATGCTGATTCCATTTTTTTAAAGATATGCTTAACAGAGTTTCTAATGTAAAAATTGACTAAGCATTATCTTACCTCCATCAATAAAATTCATCAAAGCTGCATTTTATTTCACCCTACTTTTCTAGTATAAACTAAGAATTTCTTTAGGCTCAATACTTTACAAAAGATTATAATATTATACACACCCTTTGTGATTTTTATGGAGATTATAAGACAGTATGCCATAAATCAAGTGAACTTTCTCACAAGACAGTAAATATAAAGTATCATTGATAATACTCCTCAGATGCCCTTCAAATTCTCTAACACTAATATGTGTAATTTATGCAACACAATTATTATTCACCTTCCGTGCTTCAGCCAACATCATAAACTTATCTTTATTCTAAAAGCAGCCTCATGAAAAGGCAGAAAACCAACGAGGTGGCTCCGAGGCTAAAAGGAACTCAAACCAAGACTACGAACCTGACTTTGACACCTGAGAGCCCACATGGAAAGGGAGAACTGACTGCTGTGGGTTATCCTCTGCCCTCCACACATGTACTGTGGGGCATATACATGTCCACAGCCAGAGAGAGAGAGAGAGAGAGAGAGAGAGAGAGAGAGAGAGAGAGAGAGAGAGAGAGAGAGAGAAGAAAAGAGAGAGAAGGGGAGAGGAAGGAGAGAGAATAAATGAATAAGTGTGTTTTAAAAGATCTTGAAACATAGAAAATGCACAGAGAATTTCTCACAGTACATTAATTTGTGCTGAATTGGAACAATATTTTGTAAGACATTTTCATGGCAAAGGAAGAAAAGATATGGGGAAAGAACTTCAATAAACTATGATGTAAAAGCAGTGTTTTTCCAAAAACTCTTTGCAAAAGTCGAATACTTTCCAATTTTGATCCATTCTAATATAATAAACTCATGAATTATGAGGTTCATTGATGTTGTATGACAAAGTGTTTCTCACAGAAAGCAAGTAGCTAAAATCCATATGTTTGAATGCCTTAAAATATACACATAACTGAGATATTGAAGAACTTGCCTAGAAATTTCTGGTCCAACTTCTTATCTTATTACAAACAGAAACTAAATATGTGAAGAGACTTTTAAAAACCTGAATGTCATAAAAATGAAAAATTTTATTTGATCATCAGATATAATATAGACAAAATAGATTAAAAATAATGACTTATGATGATATCGATTTTAAATTATTATTTTGAGTACATAATAAAAAGAGAAATAATTTCAATTACTTTTCCAAGTAACGTACACAATGGAGTACAAAAAATTGAAAATGGAGATTATGAAGGGAAGAGATTGCCTACAAGTTAGAGTTACTTACCATTTATATAAGATGGAATTTTTTTAAAAAAATAAAATATTATTATTATTTTTTTCCTCCATCTTTATTAACTTGGGTATTTCTTATTTACATTTCAATTGTTATTCCCTTTTCCAGTTTCCCGGCCAACATCCCCTAACCCCCCTCCCCTTATATATGGGTGTTCCCCTCCCCATCCTCCCCCATTATCACCCTCCCCCAACAATCATATTCACTGGGGGTTCAGTCTTGGCAGGACCAAGGTCTTCCCCTTCCACTGGTGCTCTTACTAGGCTATTCATTGCTACCTATGCAGTTGGAGCCCAGGGTCAGTCCATGTATTGTCTTTGGGTAGTGGCTTAGTCCCTGGAAGCTCTGGTTGCTTGGCATTGTTGTCTCAAGCCCCTTCAAGCTCCAGTCCTTTCTCTGATTCCTTCAACGGGGCTCCCGTTCTCAGTTCAGTGGTTTAATGATGGCATTCGCCTCTGTATTTGCTGTATTCTGGTTGTGTCTCTCAGGAGAGATCTACATCCGGTTCCTGTCGGCCTGCACTTCTTTGCTTCATCCAATAAGATGGAATTTAAATAAAAAAATAACAATGCTTCACATTTTTTGACAAAGTGGGAATCTAATTCTGTTAAATGGTGCTTTGATTTGAAAGGTTATTACGTAAGACAAACACAAATATGCATTAGTATTCAGTGGTTCCAAATATTAGTCAACAAATAGAAAAAATACAACCACACGAAGACTAGTATAGCAGCATATTAGATATCCCTGACTTAAAAAAAATAACTCAAACGTCACAAATAGAAAATCTTGAACAAATCATAATATGTGCAATTAAACAAATTGATATACATAGTAATATATATGCACCACATAGGTATTTGAGCAGTGAAAAATAGAAGTACGTTCAGAAAAATTACATTAATGTAAGGCTCCAACTAACCTTTAGCCACAGTAAGTATATCAGCAGTTGAAGTATTACAGAGCTCACCAGAGATCATTGTGGTACATGGGTAGGGAGGAACGCAAGGGAAGGACCACAAAACAGAAATATCTGAGGTTTTAAATTTTTTTGTCTTAATTATGGTAGCTGTTTAAAGATAGAAACTTTTGTTAAAATATACACTTTAATTACAAAAAGTGCAGTTTATCATATATTGGTTATACTCCAATGAAGTCATCAAAATAAAATATATATTATATACTGCTCATCTTTATTATTTTTGAGGAGGAAAGCATGAAGTGGAAGTATGCTCAGTATATCATGTATACTTGGAATAAAGTGACCGCATCTAACACACTACAATGTAGAGTCAATATACTCAAACAAAACACTCTATTGGTATAAAAAATAAATAGTCATCCAAATACATTGAAAATAAACTAAAATTTTTTTAAAAGAAAATAAAAAATGGCATGCTGATAATATTTGTGAGACTTTTGGACATTTTGATCCTGAATTCCCTAATGCTCAACAGTGTCTTATTTTCTGTCTTAGCCAGGGTTTCTATCCCTGCACAAACATCATGACCAAGAAGCAAGTTGGGGAGGAAAGGGTTTATTCAGCTCATACTTCCACACTGCTGTTCATCACCAAAGGAAATCAGGGCTGTAATTCAACCACATAAAGAATCAGGAACTGATGCAGAGGCCATGGAAGGATGTTTTTTACTGTCTTGCTTCCCCTGGCTTGCTCAGCTTGCTCTCTTATGGAATGCAAGGCTACCAGGTCAGGGACGGGACCACCCACAATGGCTGGGTCCTCCTTGCGTGATCACTAGTTGAGAAAGTGCCTTACAGCTGGGTCTCATGGAGGCATTTCCACAACTGAGGCTCTTTTTCTGTGATAACTTCAGCTTGTGTCAAGTAAACACGCAAAACTAGCCAGTACACTTTCAGAACATTATTTGTTCCTCCAAAGGGAGTAAGATTTTTTTTTTGCTTAAAACTAGAGTTCCTTTAAATATTTTTATTTCTGTTTAATTAGTTCATTTTTAATTCCTATGTAGTCTGGATGATTTGGAACTTTCTACATAGATCAGGCTGTCCTCAAACTTGGACCGACGCTCCTGCCCTTGTCTCTGGAGTTCTGTGATTAAACAGGAGGTTCCTTTTTTTTTTTTTTTTTTTTTTTGGTTCTTTTTTTCGGGGCTGGGGACCGAACCCAGGGCCTTGCGCTTGTTAGGCAAGTGGGCTACCGCTGAGCTAAATCCCCAACCCCTCCTTTTTTTAAAATTAAAATGTAACTACAATATTTCTTCGCTTTCTCCTACTTCCTACTCTTCCTAAGTCCAACTTATACCTCCCTCCTAAATTCACGGATTTCTTTTTACTACTGTGGTAACATAGGTTTATAAATGAATAAATATAAAAAAACACAGCCTGCTGAATTTGTCCAGTGTTACCCACATGTGTTTTGTTTCTCTCCCTTCCCCAGCTATTGCCTGAAGTTTGTTATCTAGTGATAGATCCCTGTGAGTTTTCCACATGTGCATTGACAAGGGAAATTACCCCTAGTTAAGATTCTGTAATGTATTTTCATCTTTTTCCAGTTGCATGAATGTTGCATCTTCAAAATTTACCATTTTCTCTTATGTTGCAATCTCTCTCTCTCTCTCTCTCTCTCTCTCTCTCTCTCTCTCTCTCCTCCCCTCCCTCCTCCCTCTCTCCCTCCCTCCTTCCCTCCCTCCCCTCTCTCTAACACAAACCACAAATAGTATTCAGAGTACTACAAGGCACTTGCTTGTTCTAAATCTTTTGTTCTCTTATTTGTGTTCTCTTTCAGCTATAAAACTTCATAAAACCATGTGATTGGGGTTACACAGAAAATTCCGTTTTGAACCAGAGGCCCGGAAATGTTTATTTTACATAGACACTGAGATATTTAGTGATATTATAAGTCATTTTCAGGCTTAAGTGCAACCTTGGAACATGATAAGTTAAATATGCAAGTTTGGTTTTTCCATATCTGCCCAGGATAAAGAAAATTCCTTATTTCCTCTTAGATAAAAATTCTCAGGATATTTCTGTATTTGATTTTTGCCTTGATAATGTGGTAATGTGTTAGACTATGTATTTAGATACATGTATTTAATTTGGAATAGGTGGATGGAAAGAGAGTTCTACCATTGGTCTGGAAGAGGAAGTGTTTATAAAACAAAATAATCTACTCTGAAAGTCTTATAACCCTTGACAAGATTTATAAAGAACTCTCTTAAAATAACAAACTTATTGAATTATAATTCAAATAATAAAAGCATAATCTTTACAAATGTAACCGAATGTTTTTAGTATATTTAAGTTATGCGAAATAATCATGGGCCACCTAATTCCAGAAAACTCTGGAGATCAAAGAATGCAATCTTGTATGCACTCTCAGTCACTCATTTATAATTCATTCTTTATTTTTGAGGAAAAATGCAATGTTGTCATTCATAACCCCATGTCTCCTTCCAATTCACCTATATGCCCCCAACATGACTCCCTCCCAACTTCATATATTTTTATGTAATTCACAGATTTCAGTTAGTGCTTTTTTTACATTCACCGGAACATGAGAAACCTAGCAGTGGTCATATCCTCAATAAAATGTGATTCTTCCTTCCCCACCAGCTATCTCCTGCCAATATCCCTTCAGTTCGGTGAGGGGTCTGGAGATCATCTACCCCATTTATTTTGGGATTTCGGCCCACTTGAGCTTGTATATCTCTTATGTAGGTAACCGTTGCTGATGTGACATTATATGATTGTAATTGCAGCATTGTATGCAGGAGACAGCATTACATTCTTACAATCTTTTCTTTCTGCTTTCTCTTTAGAAAAATTCCTTGAGCCTTGGGAGGTATGGGCATAAATATAAATGCGCTCCCTAGGGCTGAGCACTCAGTTTCTTATTCTCAGTATTTTGCCCCTCTTCATTGTCTGCTCCCCAGTGCAAAGAGACATTCCTCTAGCCTGTAACTTTTTATTCTCCCTCTTCCCATGACCCTTATCAAATGTTAATCTACATCCTTACATGTATGAGCTTAACTCTCTGTACATTTTTATAAATGTAATTTAATAAATAGTTTATAAACATACATAAACTTTATGGCTACTTTATTTTACTCATGTTTCCACCCATGTTGGAAAATGTATAAGTATTTCATTTTTATTCAATATGTGTATGAATATTTCATTCCTTTTAATTGCTAAAGGACACTTTTTATAATTTGATAGCCAACACTGAATAAATCATTATGTGAATATATCAAATTTTGCCTATTTTGATCACTATTTGAATTATTTCTAATTTTTGTCATTACAAAATAAAAATTTAAAAAACTTTGCATAGAATTATTTCTATAGAGATGTTTCAAATCCCTGGAAAAGGAATTGTTATCTGACAACCCTATAATGGACTTTTTGATGAATTTCTGAATGTCTTTCTCTTTTTTAAAGATTCATTATTTTAGGTGTAGGAATGTTTATTCTGCATGTATGAATGTGTAATGTACCATGTGCACATGTCTGATGCAGGAGAAGATGGCTTTAGCTCTGCTTGAACTAGAGGAATGGTTGCTTGTTTTCTACCATGTGGACCCAGAGAACTGAGCAACAAGTGCTCTTAACCACCAAGTGTTCTCTCCAACGCCCAAACTCTTTTCTAAAGTGGTTGTACACTTCACATTATTGCCATCTGTAATAAGGGCTCCAATTGCTCCACATCTCAGCAGATGCCTAACCATCCTGCTGTGTATAAAGTGGTATTTCACTATTGCTCTCATTTGCAACTTGTAATCATTAACAACTTTAATGTCTTTCATGAATTTATTGGACATTTTCTATTATTACTAGGAAAAGGTTTATAAAAGCCTTTCACCTGGGTTTTAATTGAGTTGCTTGCCATTTGCCTATTTGCCTTTTAAACTAACACTTATTAATTGTGTACGTTAGAACACTAGAACTTGACATTGCGGCTATTTCAGTACCCATTATTCATCCTCTATCTAAATGAACATTGTCCTGTACCTTCAGCATACATTCATTTGGTTGTTCATTTATTAATGTTGAGGTATAAAAACTAACATGTATTTTGGATCACATGTTCATAATTTGCACTACTATGAATTAATTGTGAATATGGTATTATGAAATGCTGTGTAATTCCATATATATATATGGAATTATATCATTATATATAATTATATATCATATATCATTGTAATATATATATATATATATATATATATATATCAATGATCAAGCTCAAGCCACTTCCCTCTTTCCAAATTCTCATTGTGGAAAGGGTTCTGTAACTATCTACATAAGAAAAAAACTGGAAGTACTTATATTTATGTGTCTGTCTTATTTGTATTAATATAATGATCTCCAGTTCTATCTACTTTGCTGAAAATAACAGATTTCCTACTATTTATGGTTGAATAATACATTTTGTGCATAATTTTACCTTTTCTTATGCATTCATGTGCTTCTGAGCATTTAGGCTGGTTCCACTTATTCTCTATCATGGATAATGAGTGAAGAAATATGGGAATGCTGCAGTGTCTTTGACATACTGATTTTACTTCCTTTTAATAAACAACCAGCAGTAAAATTACTGGTTATATGGAAGTTCTGTCTTGTTTTTTCCCTCTCTCTCCCTTATCGCCTCTCCCTTCCACCCTCCCTTCCTTCCTTTGCTCTGGGGACTGTAACATGTAAATGCATTTTATAACAAGTGAAGTATGAAAAATAGTCAGAAAAGATGTATTGAATGGCTAAATAAACAGAATCCGAATTCTTCCTATACCACTTCCTGCCTCAGTAATTTTGGGCTGATTAATTTCTCAGCAAAATTATATATATATATATATATTTACATATATATATATATACCAAATACACATATTTCTCAATTATATATTGCACATATATGGATGTATTAATGTAATAATATATGTATATGCAAACTAAAATGAAAACACTGGGCATGAAATGAGAATATGTATGTAAAGTTACAAGTAAAATAATATGATACAATCCAATTTTCTCTATGAGATTATAAGACACCATTTTATGATAATTTAGTAGTGCTCGTTCTATCTTTCTTGTATTTTTACTAAACTAATCATGATTGACCTTCTAGATCCAAATTCAGCTCATTTCAGCAAATAATTTTTGCTTCTCTTTTGTGCTAGATAAGCTGCTAAATTTTCAAAGCACACATAGCAGTTATTTCCTCAAATTTTTCATAGTGTAGAAGAGCAAACATCAAATTTGTTGCTTACAGTCTGATGACTGCTCTGAGACATCCATGGTGTTGCAAATGAACATTACACGGTCACTGAAGCTTGGCTAGAGAGAAAACTATTCAGTGACAACTTCTTGAAGCACATTTCCCCAAAAACAAATAATAATTTCCTTAAATATGAAATTTCAGAAAACCAGAAATCCTTTACCGTTAAATATAAGGCTGTTCATTGGACATAGACAGCATATCAAACCTCTTTCATAAACACATTCAGCATCTCTTCCAACATGCTGTACCAAACAAAGGTCTTATTGGACTTGTTCTGTAGAATAAACATATTCAGTGCAGTTTCAAATACAATGATTTAAGCCTAAAATTTTAAGAGCTACATTATATGGTTTTATAGTTATTATTCTTTGGAAAGTAGCTGTGGCAGAGATAGGAAAAATAGCTTCAAGATGCAAATGTTTGGGACTGAAGAGATGAGTCAGTGGTTAAGAGTCCTTAATGCTCTTCCAAAGAATAGAATTTGCTTCCCAGAACTCAAGCTTTGAGGGATTTGATGCTTTCTTTGACCTTAATGAGTACACACACACACACACACACACACACACACACACACACACACACACAAACACACAGTAAATTTAAAAATTACAAACACTTATCTCACCACCAATGATTTAAATCAAAATCTTTAGAGAGGAGACTGATGTAATTGTAAGGACTCTTCAAATAATTCACATGCATAATAAGTATTAAAAACAAGGGCTGTGTATAGATAAACAGCTTTCCCATGACATGTGTTCTCCCTGTGGCTCAGTAATAAATTTGAATGAGTCATTTCATATTTCTTGTCCTTAATTTCCATGTCTGCATTATGAAATGATCTCCAAGGTCTTACATTCTCATACCATGGCTTCCTCTCTAGGCAATATTTCTCCTCCTCATTTACTGCAGCACACATTTTGGAATTTTGATTGCTGCATTGTTTATTTTATCCAAGCACATGGTTATTCTCAAATTGATTTATACTGTGAAGAAAATTAGTGTTCTCAAGGAAAACATTTGGCTGAAGCCAATTTTTTGACAATGTATGTGATGAAATCAAATGTAATATCACTTCAGAGAATAGTCTTTTATGTAATGAGAAAATCCAGATTGTGATGTATTGGAAGACGCTATTCTCCAAGGGGCTATACAATATAGATGGAAAAGAGTTAGAACATCCAGACTTCTTACCTATTTAGAGCATAGTCAACAGGGAATTTAATATTTTCTGATGATAAACATGCTTTATGACTATAATTCTGGAAAGGTGAACTGATTGGAGGGACTTGCTAGGTTTGTATAAACTTTTGATATTCATCTTCTAAAATATACCCCAAATACAATCACAAATAATAATGGTGCCTGCAGTTTTGTAACAGGAATTACTTTTGTTAGCAATATTTGTTCTTCATAAATTAACATTATTTTTTAAGTAGAAGTTCTATGGTCTAAAAAGTGTTATTGAGGTTAAGGATACAATCATCTGTGCTACACGTTTTGGAATCATCTGATCATCTAAGAATTCACAAGGAAAGGATATATAGTTGATGAATCAGATAGCTTGGCAATTATTTCAATCTTTAGGGTCAATTAACAATATTGTTCACTGAGCATCATCCATTTATAGCAGGAACAAGTCATGCATGGATTGAGAAGGGAGAGCTCCACACAGTTAAACAAATATACTAACAAGTGAACTAAAGTTCAAAGCAAGTGAGGATGGGGAAAATGACATTTTGGAGAGCTCATATCTTTCCAGATGCAGACAAAGATTTCTGGAGCATGGATGACAAGTTTAGGTACTGGAAGTCATGGAGAGATTACAAGTCTGAGAAATGCTGATTAATGAGAAGTCACTCCTTCTTGTCAATGTCTTCTCCTAATGCAATTCTGTATATACTTAGGACAAGTATATAAAGAACATATATTCATCTATGTATTCTTGAAGAATAACCTTGAGGTTTCCCATGATATTCAAGTTTTGGTGATGTAATTGTGTCTTAATAAAATAACACCTTGTTTTTCTGAAATATCTCTTTCTTAATTGTAAAATGAAAATGAATTACTCACCAGGTAGTATTATTGTGAAGATAAATTTTAATACGTGAAAATGTCTAGAGTAAATCTTGGTGTATTATGTATATTCAATAGATGTTAGTTCCTCTGTTACTGGTTTGTACATTAAGTTTGTTTATTTTAATACCCATTCCTGAATTACACAGGAACCTTGAAGAATAATAGTTTATAATTAGTAAATTTAAAATAAAATCGATAACTATATTGATTCATTCTGCACTGAGTTATAGTAATACAGTTACAGTATATTATTTTTTTACCTTCCAGGGGAAGATGTCTTAGAAGAGGCATTTAAAAACTTGTACAAATTAGCTGATGTTTAGAATCTTCACTGTAGCGAGACAACTTCTATGTACAGTATAAAGGAAAATAAAGATTACTGGTAGAGCAATTTTAATCAAACAACACGACTACTGTGGCTGGAATACAGCCATGATTTTAATCTCAGCACTAGTTCTAGTAAGTTAGGTTAGAGGAGAGACAGCACACAGATAAAGCAAGAGAGTTCTTGGAGACAGAGCAGGGGAATTCAAGAAGACAGAGTAGAGAAGGTGGAGACAAAAAAGACAAGAAGACAGACAAACAGTATAGGAGAACAGACAGACAGTACAGAAAGAAGAGTTCAGAAGTACATTATGCTTGCGTTTGTGTTTATGTGGTTCAGAGGCAGAATTTCTGAGTAGAGAAATTCAGTGAGAATCTGAGAAAGGTCAGATTGAATCAGTCAGCTTGAAGGGGAGTTGGAGCCAGAACTTGCAATTTGAACCAGCTACCCAGGGTTTAGAAAGAACTAGAAAGTGTGAACTTAATTTAGAAGCAAGCCTCCAAGATGAAAATTTCATCTGATAAATAAAAGCTACATTTATATCTGGTGCCCAAAGTGATTGTAGAAGAGGAAATCCCATGAATGTTACAGAAAGCAGAGATCATCTGATAGAAACATCACAGAGGACAGGAGATATCTAATGAAAATCTGCAAGAAGAAATTCACCTGGGGTCAGGTCCAGAGGAAGGATCAGTTCTTTAAGTTCAGTTTGACACCCAGAGAGACTCAGCAGACTCTGAAGCATAGGGTGAGGGTGAGACCTCAGGCCCAGAGCACGGAATGATACAAGAGTTTCTGAGACCACAAATCACAGTAAGTCACCACAAAAGACAACCTTCATTATATAGACATGTTTTCCTGCATTAAAAACTAAAAAAACTCAATGGCAGAGTCCTTAAGTTCAAGAGTAGAGCTTCAGGGTATATAAACATTATTTCAAAAAGTCATCACAATACTTATTGAAATTGTGACCACCTAAGTAAATCTCTCCCTACTTTCAATTATAAGGTTTAAACATTTTTATCTTCTAAAAAAGGTTGAAAAAATAGCTGAACAAGAAAAATTAGTATGATAGTACAAAGTCTTGAGAGACAAAAGACAGAGGTAATAAAAGAAGTGCTTAATTGTGAACCCACAGTACCTAATGCAATTAAGAATCAAGAGAGATAACCCATTGAACCCACAGAACCTACCTCTTAATGAAAATGAGGAAAGATGACAACGCACACTGGCTTTTCCAGTACCCAGGAAGAAATGCTAGAAAGTGGTGAAAAGTCACAAAATGAACAAGTAAGTCTGGAATCTGGTAAAAATAAGGATCTTAAACACTTAAAAAATTAATAGTAACTTATGGAATATGCACACAGTTCATAAGGATCAGAATATTACCACAAGTAAAAAAATTAAATGTTCAGAACCAGAAGTTCAAATAGGAAGATTAAAGCCTTATGAGGCAGATATAGCCATAAACCTGTTATACAATAGGGAACTCTGATTAATAGTCCTTCAATCTCCGAAAATGGATACCTATTCTAACCGATACTATGTATTGTCCTCTTATGTACTATGACTTGATTATTAGTATTTCTATATTTAAATATGTGAGAAGCCTGGCTTCCTGGCAGGGATCCAGGCATGGAATGCAAGTGCCTAAGTGTCTAGAGTATATTTGGAGTCATAAAGACCTAATTGAACCTTGATAAACAGAAAGGGGAATAATATTAGCTGAAAGACACTAGAATGCAGAAAAACCCTGCTGAATTACATAAATCTGTTTACTTTAAAGATGTTTTAACATTAGGAGGAAAGTCAGGAAATATGTTATGTTGGTAAAGAGATTTTGCTTATATTTTCTTAGGCGATGAAAGACTATGGGTTCCATCAAAATTGATAAAAATACAATCTGAAGGCATACTTAAACACCTTGATGCTGAAAGAAGAGATGATTAGGATAACAGTTAAGAAGGATCATTGCATCAATGGATTTTCATAAGGACATTTAAACTGTTAGGATTGTGGGATTGATAATTGTTTCTGTTGTAAAAATTAAAATGTGGGGTCCTCCTGCGACAGCCTGCAGATAGAAATGGCATGAAGATGCTGAGTCCCACTGTCTAGCTCTGTGCTTGTTCTTTGTTCTGGAGGAGCCTTGTGGGACACCAAGAGCATCATGCCTTCTGGTGGAAACTTTGGGGGCCCATAACCCAAACGAGCTTGGAACCCCACCTGACCAATCCCACCATAGTTGGATCTGCCTGCCATCACAGATTGCCTGGGATACAGCTTGAATTTTAGGATCTGCCCAGGACTCAGCCTACAGAGCAGAATATGCCTGATGTACAGCCATCAGAAACAGGTACCCTGACCTTCATTGTCTGGTTTATGGCTCCCTTCACCTTCCCAAGAAGTTCTGCTGCTGTTGGGATCATCCAGCCAACACTAGGGAAAAATAGATGCCTAAAAGACAGCATAGGAACACAATCGACAAGATCTAGGTCAATATGGCACCGCAAGAGCCCAGCTATCCTGAAACAATAAACCCTTGATATCCTAATGATACTAATGAACAAGAAGAGGACCTTAAATTCAATGTTGTAAAGAGGCTAGAGGCCTTTAAAGTGGACATAAACAAATTCCTTAAGGAAATACAGGAAAATGCATTCAAACTGGTACAGGCATTAAAAGAGGAAGCAAATAAATATAAAGAAATACAGGAAAATAAAATCAAGAATATGAATGATATGACTAAAATGTCTAAAACCAGAAAAAGCAGTAGAGAAAACACAAAATGAAGCAATCTTGGCGATGGAAAACCTAGGAAAGAGACCAAAAACTACAGACATGCATCACCAACAGAATACAGGAGATGGAGGAAAGAAACTCAGGTATAGAATACGATAGAAGAAATTAATACATTACTCAAATAAAATGCAAAATCTAAAATGTTCACATTACAAAATATGCAGGAAATTTGGGACATTATGAAAAGATCCAACCTAAGAATAATAGGAATAGAAGGAGATGATTCCCCACTCAAAGGCCCAGAACACCTCTTTAAAAAATCATAAAATAAAAATTCCCTAACCTAAAGAAAAAGATGCCTAAAATGGTACAAGATGGTTACAGGTTACACAGAGATTAGATCAGATTTCTTGGGCCACACAATAATCAAAACACAAAATATACAGACAAAATAAAACATTTAAAGCAGCAAGGGCAAAAGGCCAAGTAACATATGAAGGCAGACCTATCAAAACTACACCTGACTTCTCATCTGAGTCTCTAAAAGGTAAAAAGGCCTGAGCAGAGGTTTTTCAGACTATAAGAAACCACAGATGCCAGCTCAGACTACGCAGCAAACCTTTAATCAACATAGTTAGGGAAATCAAAAATTCTATGATAAAACACAATTTAAACAATACATTTCCACTAACCCACCCCAACAGTGGATACTAGAAGGAAAGTTCCCACCCAACCAGGCTAACTATACTCAAGAAAACACACAAATTAATGATAATAATTTCACACCATTAAAACCAATAGAAGAGAAACACACACACACACACACACACACACACACACACACACACACACACAGAGACCACCACCACCACCGCAACCACCAATATCACCACTACCACTGACATAAAAATAACAGGAAGTAACAACCACTGATCATCACAATCTCTCAACATCAATGGACTCAGTTCTCCAGTAAAAAGACAGAGTGGATGAGTAAACAGAACCCATCAGTTTTTATATATAAGAAACTCATCTCAGCAACAAACATAATCATTGTCTCAGTATAGAGGGCTGGACAAAGGTTTCCTAGTAAATAGACCCAAGAAACAAATTGGAATAGCCATTCTAATAGCTGATAAAATAGAATTCCATCCAAAAGAAAACAAAAGGGACATGGAAAGACCACAATCATCAAAGATAAAATCCACCAAGAGGACATCTCAGTTCTGAACATATGTGCCACAAATGCAAGGGCATCCACATTCATCAAAGAAACATTACCGAAGCTTAAATCACACATCAAACACTGCACATCCTATGCTCACCAATGGACAAGTCATCATGACAGAAACTAAACACAGAAATAACAAAACTAACAGAGGATATGATTTAAATGCACCTAGCAGACATCTATAGAACATTTAACTCAAATGTCAAAGAAACTTCTCAGCACGTCATGGAATCTTCTCCAAAACTGATCATATAATTGGTCACGAAGCAAGCCTCAACAGATACAAGAAGACTGAAACAACCCCATGCATCTTATCAGATCACCATGAATAAATGTTAAACTTCAACATCAGAAACAACAGAAAGCCTACATAGTCATGGAAACTGAACAACTCTACTCGATGATCACTGACTCAGGAAAGAAATTAAAGGTATTCTAGAATCAAATGAAAATGAAGGCACAGCATCCATGAACTTATGGGACAGCATGAAAGCAGTGTTAAGAAGAAAGTTCATAGCATTAACTGCCCTCATAAAGTAATTGAATAGTTCTCACACCAACAAATTAAAAGTACATTTGAAGGCTCTGCAGTGAAAAGAAACAAACACTGCAGGAGTAGATGGCAGGAAATTGTTAACCTTTGGGCTAAAATAAATCAATTAGAAACAGAGAAAGCAATATAAAGAATCAACAAAACCAAGAGCTGGTTCTTTGAGAAAACGAACAAGATAGACAAACATTTATCCAAACTAACTAAAATGCAGAAAGATAGTACTCATTCACAAAATCAGAAGTGAAAAGGGAGACATAACAACAGACACTGAGGAAATTAGGTCTTACTCAAAACCCTGTACTCCACAAAGTTGGAAAATATAAATGAAATAGATGATTTTCTATACAGATATAAATTACCAAAGGTAAATTAAAATGAGGTAAACTATCTGAATAGTTCTGTAACACCTTAGCAAATAGAAGCAGTCATTTAAAGTCTCCCAACCAAAAAAAGTTCTAGTCTAAATGGTTTTAGTGGAGAATTCTAACAGAGTTTCAAAAAAGAGATAATGCCAATACTATTAAAAAATAGAAAGAGAGGGGTTGGGGATTTAGCTCAGTGGTAGAGCGCTTGCCTAGCAAGCACAAGGTCCTGGGTTTGGTCCCCAGCTCCAAAAAAAAAGAAAAGAAAAAAAAAATAGAAAGAGAAAAGAACATTGCCAAATTCATTCTTTCAGCCTACAGTCATCCTAATATCTAAACTGTACAAAGAAACAACAAAGAAAGTTTCAGACCAATTTCCCTTATGAAAAATAATCAACAAAATGTAGAATACTTAATAAATGCTTAATAAAATACCAAATCCAAGAACACAACAAAGATATCCACCACAATCAAGTAGGCTTCATTCCAGGGATGCAGGGATGCTTCAATGTATGAAAATCGATCAATGGAATCCACCATATGTTCAAACTGAAAGGAAAAAAATGTATCCAAAGCTATTCTCCACTTTCTGCTTTATTAGATTTAGTGTATCTGGTTTTATGTTGAGGTATTTGATTCCTGTTGATCTGAGTATTGTCCAGGGTGATAAATGTCGACGCATTTACATTCCTCTACATATAGTAATCCAGTTAGACCTTGTCTTTGAACACACTGGTACAGAGACAACTTCCTAAACAGAACACCAATGGCTCAAGCACTAAGGTCAATAATTAATAAATGTGACCTCATGAAACTGAAAACCTTCTATAAGTAAAAGGACAACTTCATTAGAACAAAACAGCAGCACACAGATTGAAAAAAAGAGCTTCATCAACTCTACATCTGACTGAGGTAATATCTAAAATGTATAAATAACTGAAGAAGTTAGACACCACCAACCCAAAAAGGCCAATTAAAATATGGAGGACAACACTAAACAGAGAATTCTCAACAGAAGAATCTTGAATGGCTAAGAAACACCTAACAAAATGTTCAATGTTCTTAGTTACCAGGTGTTGGCTGTAAAATTATAAAAATGGTTCTTTTATCTAGATCCAGTACCATAGTACCTCATGACATCTGTTAGATATTTCATCTCAGTCAGCAAAGTGTCTCTCACCTGCTAAGCTCCAACCCATATCACACTGTGGATGGCTACTTTCTGAGCCTAGCAACAATCTCTCTACCCATCTAGTTCCCAAGGCAGGTTGCCACCATGTCAGACATACACATACCAATTCTGTGGCAGCCCAGTGTGTCTAGCCACCATAAACTCTCTTGAACTCAATTTAATCACCATATGAAAGAACACACACACAATAACCTCTGATCCAATTGATAAGATATAATTGTCTACCTAAACATACAAAGCCCTGTACATACACATCCCTTAAGAACATTCATAGCAACCTGTAAATGTGCACAGAGGAATCTTAACATTCACTTCCATGTTCTCTCGGCTGCTCTCCTCTTCCTTCACTCTAGCCTCCTCCTCCTCTAAAACTTTGCTCCTGCCCATTCTTCCTTTTTGTTCAGTGACAGGCCTCGTTCTATCTTGTACCTTCCTTCACATGCATAATGACATCATCCTACAACCAGGGAAATGCAAATCAAAACTCCAAGATTCTGCCCTTATACCCACCAGAATGGCTAAGATCAAAAACTTAAAGGACAGCACATGGTGGTGAGGTGGTGGAGCAAACAGAATACTCTTCCACTGCTGGCAGAAGCGCAAACTTGTTTGACCACTCTCGAAATCAACTTGGCAGTTTCTCAGTAGATTAGGAATAGTTCTTCCCTAAGACCAAGCTATACAACTCCTGGGTCTATACCAAAATGATGCTGTACCATCCCACAAGGAAACTTGTTCAACTCTGTTCGTTGCAGCTTTATTCATAATAACTAGAAAGTGAAAAGAAGCACAATGCTTTTCAACTGAAGAATGGATCCAGAATATGTGGTATTGGAATACTACTCAGGCATTAAAAACAAGGATGTCATGGATTTCACAGGCAAATGGATAGAACTAGAAAATATCATCCTGAGTGAGGTACCCCATACACAAATGGACATGCATGGTATGTATTCATTAATAAGTAGATACTAACTATAAAATATAGGATAATCCCACTAATCGCCAGACCTGAAGAATCCAAATAACAAGGATGGCCCAGAGAAGGATGCTTGAACCTCACTTAGGAGAAAGAAAAGTCATAGGATGCAGAGAGAAGGATAGACCTCGGTGAGTGAGGGGGTGGGAGAGGAATTAGGTGTCAGGATCAGGTGTGGGAAGAGGCAAGAAATGGCCAAAGGGCCAGGAGAAAGAATGGAAATTGGCAGCTGCTGGTGGAGATTAGGGTAGGGGTAATCTCTAGGAAATGCTAGAGACCAGGAATGGAGGAGGCTCCCAGGAGTCAGTGCATTTGACCTTAGCTGAGGCCTGTATCAGTAGAAGTATGGGACTTATAAAGAGGCCTGTAGCCAGGAATGACCCCCTGTGGAGGGAGAAGGACACCAATCCAGCCACAAAACTTTTGACCAAAACCCTTTCCTTTCTAGAAGAAATGCAGAGACAAAGATGGAGCAGAGACTGAAGGAACGACCAAACAGTAACTGGACTAACAAGACACATCCCAAGGGCAAACACCAATTCCTTACATTATTAATGCTATTCTGTTAGGCTTGCAGACAGGAGCTAGCATAACTGTCCTCTGAAGGGTTCCACCCAGTAGCTGACTGAAACAGATGCAGGGACACACAGCCAAACACTGGATGTTGCTCAGTGCCCTTATGTAAGAGTTGGGGGAAAGACTGAAGGCCCGGAAAGGGATAGGAATTCCACAGGAAGAACAATTAATCTGGACCCCTGGGAACTCTCAGAGATTCCAAAGTGCATACATGGGCTGGACCACGGCCCCAGCATATATGTAGCAGATGTGCAGCTTAGTATCCATGTGGGTCCCCCACAGCTGGAGCAAGGTCTGTCCCTAAAGCTTTTGCCTGTCTATGGAATCCATTCCTCAACAGAGCTGCCTTGCGTGGCCTCAGTGAGAGAGGGTACACCTAACCCTGCAGACATTTAATGCTCCATAGAACAAGGATGGATGGAGTCATCATGCCTCAGAGGAGAAGGGATGGATATGTACAGAAACCTATGTTGGGGGACTGAGAGGGATTAAGCAATCAGGTTGCAAGATGAATACATACATACATTGATGGAGAAAAAAGAAAAACAGAATGGAAATTTTCAAAAATTACCAAGTTAGTATCATGATTCAAAGTCATTGGTTATATACCTAGATGAAATAAGTATGTCTATGAAAAACATTCCATTTTTCAGGGTTATCTATAATAACCAAATTTAGAAACAAACCATGTTTCAATCAACTGATGAAAGGATGTTTTAAAAAATATATAAATGCTTATGTACATATATATGTTTATACAACCACATGTATGATACATATTATGTATATATGATCATGTGTATAAAATATGTATATATGTATATGATCAATGGTGTATTATTCAGCCATAAAAAGAATGAAGTCCTATCATTTGTGACGACATAGGTGGAAATTGAAACCTATCAGTAAAGTAAAATAGACAAGACACTGATAACTAAGTGTCACCCGAACATATGTATGATACTTGAAGTATTTTGTAAGATAATGAATGAGCATGAAATAATGACTAGCTGAAGCAGAAAATAGTATGGATATAGAAGGAGAGAGATCAAGCAATAGTTTCTAAGATACAGTTAGGTAGGGTCTGAATGTTTTCATGGGTTATCACATAGTAGGGTGACTGAATAAAATTATATATCATACATTTCTTAAAAATACTTTGCATAGTTTCCACATAACATTATGATAAATATTTCAAAGTTATAGATACACTGGCCCTATTCTAAACATTCCACAAACATTCAGACATCTGACAACTACAAGTTAGTCTCATAGTTATGATTTTGTTTTATACCAGTTAAGACGAGTTATATTAAAATGATTGTATAGTAACAATTTTTAACCAAGGTACTATGGAAAACATTTTGTAAAATTGAAATACAACTTACCCAATTAAACATGGACAGGACAAAAGATCTGAACAAACATTTGTGTAAGGGGACGTGTAAATGAACAACCAATAAAAACATTCTGCATTTTATTCAGGAAATGCTAATGGAAATTAAATGAGATACCAGAACACATGCCTTAAAATAACTGTTATCCAAAATACAACAGATACAAAGGATTGTGGGTTAGAAGATGAACCTTGTCTCCTAGCATGGATGCTCTCCAAAAAGTACAAACATATGACTAATCCCATGACTAAAAGTTAGGAACTCAGTACATCAAAGCCTTATCTGTACTTGGTTGTCCATTGCAGCATTTTCAATGGGCAAGAAGTGGAATTTATCTATTTGCCTATGGACAGAAGAAATGAAAAAGAAATTTGGCAAATATATCTCTATACACACACAACTATAACATAGCCATTATTATGAGGTTATGTTATTTTATACAAGATGGATGGATCTGAAGGACTATGAACTTAGAGAAACAAAAATCTTGTTTGCTGGAGGGCCTTGTGAAAAGGGGCACTGTCTGAAGAACCTAAACTTTCACTTAGATAAGAGCAATAAATTCAAAAATCCATTGAATATGATGAGTACAGTTAACATATTGTGCAATTGAAAATTGATTTGAGTAGATTTGTCAATGTCCTCAACACCAAAAAAAAAAAAAATGTATGAGAGATGATACGAGTTAAAGTGCCTGATGCAGTCATTTACAAATGAATACTTATATCAGCACACCATGTTTTCATAATAAATCTATGAAACCTTTATTTACATTCAAATAAATCATTATTGTGTCATTATTTTATTCCATATTTTATATATGCTTTAATCTCTTTCAGTTCCTTCATATTGCTAAAGTTGGTCCTGATTTCTTTTAGTTTTTGCTATATATTTAAGTTAGTAATTCAAAAGTTTTCTTTTTTTTTAATGTCACATATCTCTACAGAAGTCTGATACTAATACAGCATCCTCACCCCTGTGTTATGATGTATTTTAACTATTTTTGGCTCTTACTTTTTTAATTGGATAATTTTATTTACATTTCAAATGTTATTACCTTTTCCAGTTTCCTGTCTATGAGCCCCCTATCCCATCTGCCTCCCTACCCTGACATTCTCCTAAACTGGGGGGGCCAGCCAATGCAGTACCAAGGGCTTCCACTCCCATTGGTGCCAAACAAGGCCATCCTTTGCTACATAGGCAGCTGGAGACATGGGTCTGTCCAGGTGTACTCTTTGGGTAATGGTTTACTCCCTAGGAACTCTGGTTGGTTGGTATTGTTGTACTTATGGGGTTGCAAGTCACTTCCGCTCCTTCAATCCTTTCTCAAACTCTTCCAATGGGGACCCTGTTCTAAGTTCAATGGTTTGCTGCTAGCATTCACCTCTGTATTTGTCACACTATGGCTAAGCCTCTCAGGAAACAGCTATATCAGGCTCTTGTCATCATGAACTTCTTGGCTTCATCAATATTGTCTAGTTTTGGTGGATATCATATATACATATAGGCTGGATCCCCAGGTGGAGCAGGCTGTGAATGGCCATTCCTTCAGTCTCTGCTCCAAACTTTGTCTCCATATATTCTCCTATGAATATTTTTGTTCCCCTTCATAGAAGGACTGAAGCATCCATACTGTGGTCATCCTTCCTCTTGAGCTTCATGTGGTCTTTGGATTGTATATTGGGTAATTCGAGCTTTTGGGCTAATATCCACTTATCGGTGAGTGCATACCATGTGTGTTTTTCTGTGATTGGGTTACCTCACTCAGGATGATATTTTCCAATTCCATCCATTTGCCTATGAATTTCATGAAGTCATTGTTTTTGATAGCTGAGTAATATTCCATTGTGTAGATGTACCACAATTTCTGTATCCATTCCTCTGTTGAAGGGCATCTGGGTTCTTTACAGCTTCTAGCTACTATAAATAAGGCTGCTATGAGCATAGTGGAGCATGTGTCTTTGTTGTATGTTGCAGAATCTTTTGGGTGTATGCCCAGAGAAATAGCTGGGTTCTCAGGTAGTAATATGTCCAATTTTCTGAGGAACTGCCAGACTGATTTCCAGAGTGGTTGTACCAACTTGCCATCCCGCCAACAATGGAGGAGTTTTCCTCTTTCTCCACATCCTCGACATCATCTGTTTTCACCTGAGTTTTTATCTTAGCCATTCTGACTGGCGTGAGGTGGAATCTCAGGGTTTTATTGATTGGCATTTCCCTGATGAATAAGGATGTTGAACATTTCTTTAGGTGCTTCTCAGCCATTTGGTATTCCTCAGTTGAAAATTCTGTTTAGCTCTGTACCCCATTTTTAATAGGATTATTTGATTCTCTGGAGTCTAACTTCTTGAGTTTTTTGAATATATTAGATGTAAGTCCTCATTGGATGTAGAATTAGTAAAGATCTTTTCCAATCTGTTGGTTGCCATTTTGTCCTAATGACAGTGTTCTTTGCAATTTTATGAGGATTAATTCTTTTATTTATTTACATTTCAAATATTCTTCCCCATTCCAGTCCCTGTTCCATGTGACCTCACCCTATCCCCCCTCCAGTCTGCCTCTAAGAGGGGGCTCCCCTACCTACCCACTCCCATCTCACCCCTCTACCATCCCCCTTCTCTGAAGCATAAGCCTCCACATGTCTTTTAATAATTTTTGACTTGAACATGTATCCTGTTTTTATAGTGGGCAACTAGAAGTCCACTCTTAATGTACAATCCACCTACAGGCCTGTCAGTATCTGTCAGTAATGAATATATTCAGTAGCATATATATATAAATATAAATATATATATGGGGCTGGAGGGATGGCTCAGCGGTTAAGACCACTGACTGCTCTTCCAGAGGTCATGAGTTCAATTCCCAGCAACCACATGGTGGCTCACAACCATCTGTAATGAGATCTGGTGCCCTCTTCTGGCCTGCAGTCACATATGCAGGCAGAATGCTGTACATAAAATAAATAAATAAATCTTTAAAAAAAATAAATATATATATGTATATATTCTTGTATTGGACATATATATATATATACAATTCTGAATATTTCATAATTTTATCATTAAATAATTAACTTCTCTTCCTTTTATGACAGATTTTAATGGAAACATCTATTTTGTCTAATGTATGTGTACTACACTTGTTCTTGTTTATGTTTCTATGAACTCTTCTATATCTTTTCCTTTTAGCCTGTATATGTCACTGCATCTATATTGAGTTTCTTGTTTGTAGCATATATTTGGGTCTTGTATTTTTAGCAACTAAGCCTCTCTGTCTTTTAGGTAAATATTTCAACTCATTTACATTTAAACTGCTACTGTAGTAAGCATTACCATTGTCACCGTGTTAGTTCTAACAGCTTTGTAACTTTTTTCTTCTACTTTATATATTGAAAATCATACTTTTCAAATATGTACCTGAGATAGCAGACCGAGATCTAGATAACATCATTGTAAAATTGTTATGATTTAGATACCTCTGCCCAAAATAAATGACTTCCATTTTAATCACTAAAGTTATGTTTAAGATATGTGAGAGATACGTCCTTTGAGGGTTAACTAGGTCATGAAGACAGAATATTAATGGGATAGCAGTTGAAAAAGAAGGCTCCATATAGGAAGCACCACCAGTCTATGTCATACATCTGAAATAGTGTATCTTCTGGTTACATCATACCTTAGCTAAGAATGTTCACCAGCTTATGCTGTTGTTGGAAATGTATCTCCCCAAATTCATTGCTTAAATTCTAATCTTTGAATATGTGTATTGATGTTATTTTGAAATGGCCATTGAAATAAGTGGGAATTACACGAGATCACAAGGGAAGAACACCCTGAAACTTGTAGCTCTTCCTCTCAATATGATCCCTTCTTCTATGTCACGGTACCTTAAGGCCTGGGACTAGTGCAGAGCAGATATAGGGACTATTACTTTGGACTCTCAAGTTTTCTGACCTCATGTTAAATCAGTTCTATTCTTTTCAGCATCATGTAGTATTTAGTTATAGCAGTGCAAAATGAAGTAAGAAAAATAACTGAGATCACGTCAAAATATTGTTTTGTCTATGGAAATGAGGAAAGGAAAAGTGTGTATATGAGTACAGCCCTCAATCAAAAAAAATCATAAATTACCCCCAGTGTTCATAACAGTCTTAGAAGTCTATGGACTGTAATTTAACAACAAATGTATAAGACATATGAATATTTGCAAACCTTTCACTTTTGATGCCTCGAAATTTCTTATACAGATTTATTTCACTGTCTATGTATTGATAATCATTTATTAAAGTTTAAGCTTACAATTTGTTCATCATATTTCTTCCCATGGCAAGATCATGGTAGTTTCTGAGGGAAGATTTTAAAATTCTTTCTTCCTTATTGTAAAGTTTAATCTGATACATACATAATGGTTTAATTAAAGTTCTGGCTGCCTTGAAAGATTTATTTATATATTTCTTGCAGAAAATAATTGGAAAATTTACATAACTTACAAATTTACTTTTATTTATACTACTCTATCTTATTGTTTTCCATTTCATAATTTCCACATCAAAATAACAAATCTGATATTTTAAAGATATATTTTGTCTTATTTATGTTATTTACTTCTAATAAAATAACTCATCTTATTGAGGCATACATTAATCTTCTCTATTATCCCTAAATAGACTTATATCCATTGAGATGGTCCATAGATTGCAATTCCTCTGAAACATACTTACAAAAAAAAATTCACCTCTCTCTTATTTTTCTTTTAGAATCACGTCACAAACATTCTTTTGGGAAAAGCAATTTAGCTCATGTACTGAAAGTGAGCGCCTCATTAAAATGTTCCTGGGCAATAAGGATGCAGAGATGCCTCAAGTGTAAGCAGATAGTGCAGATGGGTAATTTGAATATGCATAGATTCCAGCCTTTATGGTGCTCCGCTCTACTTAAGCTACCATTCCATTGAGTTAATGCCACCGAATTTCTGTTCTCTAGACTGCATCCATAGTTTAGACTGAAAGTATTCCTCTGTGCTGTATTATAGATGAAAAATGTGAGCAGAAATTTTTTTCCCAGTTTCAATCTTGAGAACATGATACTAAAGCACCCACACTCATCATTACTCCTAGGGAGTGTAGGTGTACTGACTTAGATAATCTTACTTGCCATTACTCTGATATCTCTTTTTTAGCAGGAAAAAGTTCTGACCTGACAGTAGATTCCCATAGATCCAAGCTCACAAACAAACCGGATGGGTTAGCTGCATCCTAGGTCATGTCATATTTCAGTATCTTATCATCTTGTTACACGAAGTCATTTCAGGCTAACAAATCGCAATTAAACACCAAACAAGCTGCTGATCGAAAGGAAATGAGCTTAACCCCAGACATGCTGAATTTCTCAGTGATAGAGTTCTTGCTAAAACAAATAGATACAAGATGATGACATACTGTAAAATCATATAAAACATAATGTCTATTTAAATCAAATTTCCCATTTAGCTTGCTTGACAAGATTGATCTTTATGCCTTTTAAAAATAAGAATTAGAAATAATTACATTGTCACAGATCCCTGTAAGAGAAATTCTGGAATATCTTTTACCATCACACTAAAAAGAAAATCACATTAGCTCTGTAATTAACATCTATTCTTTCTTACACTGTCACAATCCCCACTGTATAGCAACATGGTAAAGGAATTCCATGCAGAGATCCATACCTCCTCTCTCTCTCTCCTCTCTCTCCTCCCTCCTCCCTCCTCCCTCCCTCTCCTCCCTCTCCCTCTCCCTCCCCTCCCTCCCTCCCCTCTCCCTCTCCTCCCTCTCCCTCTCCCTCCCTCCCTCCTCCTCCCTCTCCCTCCCTCTCCCTCTCCCTCCCTCTCCCTCCCTCTCCCTCTCCCTCTCCCTCTCCCTCTCCCTCTCCATTTTATTTGTCACTTTTCATCCTGCTCACTGACTCTCCTTCACATCACTCCCTCCAACAATCCTTCCCCCTCCCTCCCCACTAGTCCTCTGAGAGGGTGAGGTCCCACTAGATATCACCCCCTGACTCTGGTACATCAAGTCTTTGCAGGGCTACCGACATCTTTTCCCACTGAAGGTCGACAAGGTAGCCAAACTAGAAGAACTTATCTCACAGACAGGCTTTTGGGATAGACCCCACTCCAGTTGTTTGCGACCCACATGAAGACCAAGCTGCACATACACTACATATATGCAGGGAAAGGGGGCTTGATCCAACCCATGTATGCTCTTTGGTTGATGTCTCAGTCCCGGAGCCCAGCTGTACAGTTTAGTAAACTCTGTGCATCTTTCTGTGGATGTCTATCCTCTTCAGGGTCTGGAATCTTTGCCCAAACTCTTCCATAAGAGTCCCCAAGTTCAATTCACTATTTGGCTATGGGTCTCTATGTCTGTGTGAGCTAGCTGCTGGGTGGAGCCTCTCAGAGTACAACCATGCTAGACTCCTTTCTCCAAACATAAAAATGTATCCCTAATCATGTCTGGGACTGGTGCTTGCCCATGGGATATGTCTCAAGTTGAACCGGTTGTTGGTTGGCTATTCCCTTAGTCTCGGTTCCATCCCCTGTCCCTGCATTTCATGTAGAAAGGATAAATTTTGGGTTGAAAGTTTTGTGGATGGGTTGGTACCCCTATCACTCCAATGGGGTTCCCACCTGGCTACAGAAGGCGGTCTCTTCAGGTTCCACATCTCTTCTGCTATGAGTCTCAGCTAAGTTTACCCCCACTGATTCCTGGGTACCCTCCCTATTTGCATCTATAGCATCGCATTTTATTAAATAGCTCTGAGTGGCTTTTGCATTGCATTTACTCAAAACCTTATTTCATTTCTCCTCATTTTTCTTCTTTTCATCATGCTTTTTTTAATGCTGACTTGCTTAGAAATTGCATGTTACTACACGTTTTAAGAGATGTTAGTCAAGTCCTTTATAAGTTCTTATAAAAAAAATCAGGCAGGCAATGAGAGAGAAGGCTCAGAAACCAGAAATAATTGAAACATGGAAATGAAAAAGATTCAATTGCTGACAGGTCCATATTGAACTTCACATTTTGCATCAGTTTAATATTGAACTTTGGATGTAATTATGACTATTACTGTGACATATGCATTGGAAAAGGGTAAAGGAAAAGCCTCACAGGACATGGAGATAACAAAAGAAGTCATCTATTGCTATAGAAAGGAGGGACTGCATAGAAATCTTAAGAGTAACTTTGTCAGAGTTTTACATTTATAGGAATTTGACCAAGTTTGTCACAAGTGTTAACATAAAATTATTTTATATCCTGAGGAGATAATTTAGATTCTATGATGTGTCTTCCCCAAACAGAAACAAATAGATTTCAAGTCAAAAGATGAACCCCCTTAAGCCCCCTGTTGGTGTTCAAGCCTGAAATTCATTTCCAAACAAAAATGATATTGTAAAAAAAGAACATTCTAAGTTTGAAGGTTGAGAAACAGACTTTGAGATATCAGTATGTTTTCTGGAAGTCTAATTAGGAGACAAACAAATGTGATGGCAGAGTCAGTTAGAAAGTACTGGGGAATGAGAGAAGTTGAATTGTAGGGTGTTCATATTTTGGCTGATGTGTAGGTGTAGAGCTTTGATGTCAGCCAGTCCAGTAATATATTCATACTGATAAGTCATGGGTTTAAGAACAGCTCTCAAAATGGCACTCAAATGGAAGCAGTAGGTTAGTTAACTGCCAAGAACTGGGGAAATGAGGACTTTCATTTTGACATGCTGATAGGCTGGGATGGGCTGGACTGAGCTGAATGGGCTACATGACACATCAATCTCTAGACTAGTCTACAAAAACCTATTTAAACTTTCATATATCTGAGCTGTCATAGAAAAGGTAATGTTCGGGTTATAGGGCATAAAGAGTATAGAATAAGTAGAGGTATTTGTGTTAAGTAAGAATTCAAAGCAGTTCAAGTCTTTTATTGTCTTTTTTTCTACCTCCTGTATTGCTCTTCCTCGTTACGCTCCCTCATTACTACCCAGTGAGTCATTTCTTATGCAGAACATTCTTCATGCTGTTTTAAACTACCGTTCCTGAATCCTATCCCCAGATCTGCAATTCAGTATCCCATCTATATTATCTCTGTCTCATACTATATTGCTACTAGACAAAGAGCCTCCTCATCCCCTTACCTGTCAGCAAACCTCAGGTAATAAAACTAAGTTTTGAGTAACAGAAATATTGGTTTTCATGAACATCTAGCTGGTAGTCCTTATTCTTCTTACAAGAATTTATATATGTTTAGTTGGTTATCTATTTTTATTCACATGATCATGACACAGCAACTTCAACATTTATTGTTGGAATGCTAGAAGTTAAATTCAATTCTATATCTCCATCTCTGGCTTAAATTCAGAATAAGAAAATGTAAAATAATTAAAATTTATTTTTTCAATTCTGACATAGAAGATATTCAAGATTATTCATCTTCAGTTCATTGCATAATAATATATTTTCTAGTTTAAGGGAGCACTGACACCTAAAGTCATGGGGATATGTTTACCATTAGATACTTTGTTGAATTTATTTATTTTATATTTATTAAATTTATTCTTTGTTAACTTAATACATAAATACAGTGTGTTCTGTTTATTCTCACCCTTCACCATCTCTTATAGTTTTTCATCCCATTAGCCCCCTCCTCACTACTGGTCCCTTTAAAATCTATGTCTTTTTATTTATTTCATGACCCATTGATTTTTAACCAGGATCATTTGTGTGGCCACAGGTTTAAAACTATCCATCATAGCCTGGTGGGCTAACTCACTGTTGGGAACAAAACTTAAGGCAATGGTTGTCCTTCCCCCCAGAGTTCATAAGTTGCTAATAATTCAGCAGAAAGGAGTAAGGCTACATTATGTCCTACCAGTTCATGAGAGGCACAGTTTGTCTAGTCCCAGTGTAGCTTACAGAAAGTGCTTTGAGATCATGTTTGCAACAGCTATATCCCTTCCATCTTTCATCCCCTATAATGTTTCTATTACCTCTTAGCCAGTGTTCCTAGAGCCTTAGAAGGAATGTTATAAATGTCCTATTTGGGGAGTGTCATTTATTCTAAGCATTTTGTGGAACGATGAGCATTCATTGCTGTTAGCTACAGAGAGAAGTTTCTTCTATTATTGGTAAGATTAGCATTTATCTTTGGGTATAAACACAAGTACTTATACTACACTTTGAAGCTACATCAGTTAGAAAAGCATCAGTAGTGAACCCTCATCCACTGCTAATGGGAGTGTAGATTCATGTATCCACTATGGAAATCAATGTGGAGGTTCCTTAAAAAAAAACTAGAAATGGGAGAGGTTAGAGAGATGACTCAGTGGATAGGAGAATACAGGCTTGATTCCCAGCTCCTACATAATAGCTCACAATCATCTGTAACTGCAGTTCCAGGGGACTTTATATACTCTTCTATCATCTGTTGGCACCAGGCACCCAAGTGGTGCACAGATTAACATTCAGGCAAAACACCAGAATACATTTTTTAAAGCTAGAATATGTCTATCCTATGATCCTGTAATACCACTCTGTGTCCTCCTCCTGAAATACTTGATCATCCATGTTCATTGATGCTTGAGTGCCAATAGTTACAAAAATGAAATGAGCCTAGAAATACACCAACAGATGAACAGATAATGGGAATGTGGCGGGTATATACAGTGGAATTCAATTCATCTGCAAGTAAAACTGAACTCATGAACTACACAAGTAAAATGGGTACAACTCGAAAAATTATACTGGGTGAAGTAACCCATGGCCAGAGACAAATGTCAATGAGCTTTCTCACATGTTGATCCTAGCTTCGAATCTTAGTTTTATAAGTTTAATGCAGAAAAGCTGGAGAAGTCAGGAAACTAGAAAGAGGATACTGAGAAGATGTCTTAAGTTTGAGGGCTATTAGACTACCAGTGATATAAAAGCAGAGATGAGGAATGAGGAGGTAGAAAGGTTCACGTTAGGATAGGCATTGGGCAACAGGAGAGACACAGGAGCTGCAAATGCAGACACATAAGTAAAGAATAAAAGAAAAGATAATTTGTGTGTGCCTGTGTGTGTGCATGTGCCTGTGTGTGTGCATGTGCCTGTGTGTATGTTAAAAATAGTGAAAATGGAGATAGCCTGTAGGCCAGACAATACCATACGTGGGAATCTTGTTACTAAAGCAAAATGTCCAGTCTGCTTTATGAGTTGTTGGTAAGGAGACTACTACTTTCTTTGTCATTTATGCCATTCACTGAAGCTATTTCCATATTTATCTTAAACAATATTTAAACTTCATAAAACACTTGTCATTAATTTTGGTATTTCCTATCTGATAGACACTGATAATGTCTTAGTACATTTCCATCTTGGTTCCCTTTGTTGTGATAAAAACACATGAATAAAGCAATTTAAGAGAGAAATAGTTTATTCTGGCTCACTTTTCATGAGTTCGATCCACCATATAAGGGAAGTAAAGGCATCAGGAATTTGAAGCATCTGTTCAAACTGCATCCACAATCAGGAACAAAATAAGACAAATACAAGTTAGCACTCAACTCATATTCTCTACCTTATATATTCTGAAATGTTCTCTCCCAGAACTAGCACATCCCCCAGTTAAGATGAGCCTTCCCATTTCTTAGTCCCCTCAGGCAGCAAATTCTCAGAACAGATGGTATTTTTTTTGGTTACTGGATCTCATGTTATATAAAAATTAAATAAAAGTAAAGGTAACCAGGAAGTAAGAAAAGGAAATTTTAGAAGAAATAAGATTAAAAATTATTTTTAGCACAAGAGGATCTGAGTATGAAGATTAAAATAGTTAGATGTTTTCCAGAATGGTGAGAAAATTGAGGACTAAGAAAGTAAGAAGGCTCTAAGGATGCTATATCATATATATAAAATATGATACTTAGAGTTGTTATATGGATGATATTAAAATTTCTATGGATCAGTACATTCATATCAAAGAGAAATAGAGGGACAATATATTGCCCCCCTCCTCCAAAGTCAACTAGACTCCAGGGAACTGTGGGACATCACTCAAAATGTCCTGCAGCTTTGGAAGGTACCCTGTTATCTTGTTTGAGGTGACCATGAAGAGCCTGAATGCTAACTGGTAAATTCTAACTGTTATGGAGTCTACAAAATGAGGGTTAACACAAATGAAACCATTTCTTTAATGCTTCCAAGCAAAGTCACAGTTAAACAAGGCCCTTTATTTACTTTTGGAAGATGGAACAACTGGTAAAATAAAAAAGGAACAGAGGTTCCTTCTAAGACCAAGTGACCCTAAGGATAAGATCCTCAACTGGTCTTCAGAGAAAATTTAAAAGGTTTGATTTTGTCAATGAATAGTTTTAACCACTCTCTAGGAAGATTATCACCAAAGATTGAAACGGTTGATACGTTTGTTTAATAGTCCAAGAGCTCACACCCACAGCCTTAAATCTATATGAGAAATTATGTAGATAACTAGTTCTCACTAATAATTTTTGTGGGGGATGTGGCGGTCAATCTTGTGAAGGTAAAAGTGGGATGGGGATCAAGATGTTAGAGACTCCTGCGACTCCTCTAAGAGTCCTTCCTGATCTGCACATGGCATTAGATCTAAGATGGCTCTCAGCACATTTGTGAGACAGCAAACAGGAACCAAGGCCAGGGTGGTGAATGCTTCTCCTAGCTTCATGGAAGTCCTCACATTGGATGATATCCCAAGCCCCCAACTCCTTCTGGGTTATCTCATTAGGCAGGGCTTTCATTGGAATATGGAGGCAGTGTGGCAAGATACAATTGGACAAGGGTTTAGGGGTTTGGGATTGGCTCAAACACTGTATTAAAGTTTATAGGCTGGGCAATAAACTCAGATCTGCACCCTGATGCTGGTCTCCAGAGTTGAATATCACTGGATTTGTCACATGACTCTGTCACCTCTCACCCCTAATCCTCAGTCCTATTCTGAAAATGTGTTTCTTTGTAAGGAAAAGGCTGCTCAGATTTAAGATTTATGACCTTGAATCAAATACTGAAGTACCTACCTGCAGCCAAAAACACAGGTCCATTATTGCTTTAATGTAAAAATTGGCTGATAGATAATTTCTTCTCTCTTTCCTACTCCAGAATCTATTTCAAAAGAACGTCACACCTTGATTCCCCTTCTCTAATTTCCTAAAAAGCAGGCCTGGGCTCATAATGTCAAATCCATTCTTAGAAGCAAAAAAAAAGTGGAAAAAAAATTCATGGGAGGGAATGTTCTGTTTTTTTCCCCCATTAGTCCACTGTTAATTGATAAGAAGTGATCCATGTTATTGGTGCTACTCAGAAAGTGCATTTGGTTTTTGTTTTCCCATCTGTCATATCTTTCCCAGTTCTTTTGTTGTTCTCATTTTTACATACTGGTGTATATGAACCAGAAGCAATGGCTTAGTGAACTCTGTTTTAACTAGTGGTAGTGCACAATAGTGCAGACATCTGACTCATAGATTCATTAATATTATGTGTCTACACACTACTGGTGTGTGAATACGTGATGCTTCTGGAGTAGGAATAACACTGAGTTCCTATCGGTCAGTCTATTGTTCAAATGGATCAGAGTCATACTGGGGCTCCTTGTGTGCCTTGCTAACTTTTTATGTCTCTCATTAGCTTTTATTGGATACTTTTTATTAACATTTCTTTTTTATTAGGTTTTTTTATTTACTTACATTTTAAATGTTATTCCCTTTCCCAGTTTCCTGTCCAAAAACTCCCTATGCCATCCCCTTCCCCCTTCTTCTATGGGGGTGTTCTCCCTCCTGTCCATCCACCCTTTCCTGGCTCCCCGCACTTACATTCCCCTATACTGGGGGACCGAGGGCTATTCCCCACATTGGTACCCGACAAGGCAATCCTCTGCTATATATGCAGCTGGAGCCATGGGTCTGTCCATATGTACTCTTTGGATGGTGGTTTAGTCCCTGGGAGCTCTGGTTGGTTGGTATTGTTGTTCTTATGGGGTTGCAAACGCCTTCAGCTCCTTCAATCCTTTCTCTAATTCCTCCAATGGGGACCCCGTTCTCAGTTCAGTGGTTCACTGTGTCACCTCTGTATTTGTCATGCTCTGGCAGAGCCTCTCAGGAGACAGCTATATCAGGCTCCTGTTAGCATGCAATTTGTAGCATCAGCAATATTGTCTGGGTTTGGTGGCTGTATGTGTATATACCCTGGATCCCCAGTTGGGGCAGGCTCTGAATGGCCATTCCTTCAGTCTGTGCTCCAGACTTTCTCTCCATATCTCCTCCTATGAATATTTTACTACTGCATTTAGGAAGGACTGAAGCATCTGCACTTTGGTTGTCCATCTTGAGCTTCATGTGGTCTGTGGATGGTATCTTTGGTAATCTGAGCTTTTGGGCTAATATCCACTTGTTAGTGAGTGCATACCATGTGTATATTTTTGTGATTTGGGTACCTTATTCAGGATGATAGTTTCTTTTTATTTTTTTTAGGCAGGGCCACAATGGCCAGTTTATTGCAGTTAAATAACTCTCTATTTTTGTCCATTTTCCATGAAGAAAATTTAAATACAAGACAAGACTAGACTGCCCACTCTCTCCCTACTTATTCAGTATAGTACTTGAAGTCTTAGACAAAGCAATCAGAAAACAAAAGGAGGTCAAAGGGATACAGACTGGAAAGGAAGAAGTCAAAATATCACTATTTATAGATGATATGATAGTAAACTTAAGTTACCCCAAAAATTCCACCAGAGAACTACTAAGCCTGATAAACAACTTCAGCAAAGTGGATAGGTATAAAATTAACTGAAACAAATCAGTGGCCTTCTTCTACTCGGAGGATTAAACAGGCTGAGAAAGAAATGAGGGAAATGACACCCTTCACAATAGTCACAAATAACATAAAATACCTTGGTGTGACTCTAACTAAGCAAGTGATATCTGTATGACAAGTAACAGAGCATCATTGACCTGGCCAAGGAACTATCCCTCTGGACAGTTCATATTAAGCTACACAGAAGTGATAGGCATTATAATTATTTTAAATAAATACTAGATTTTAGCTACCAGGAGTTCTACAACTCCTTTATCCCCAGAAGCCATGAGCTTTTGCTTGGTCTGCCCATCTTTCCCAGTCCTAACATTTTAACTTTTCCTTTTCCTTTATTCTGTCTTCTTTCAGTTGCTGACCAAAACCCAAAATATGCTTTTGTCTAATATGTTAGGCTGACTTAACCTTTCTCTTTTAATTCTCTACCATAGTATTGCCTGCTGCCAAATGGTAGACTTCCATGCTAGTAAATAAAAAAAAAATGGCACGTTTCCTTACCACTTCCATTTTCTTCCTCTTGATAGATACCTGTATCTATATCTTGTTGGTCAAAGGCTTGTTTTTCTTTTAAGCTATAATAACATTTTCTTTGAGTTTCAAAAATATGACTCTTCATACATCAATTAATTAATTCAAAGTAACCTATCATACAAGCATAGCCAGAGGACTAGCTCCCAGGTGAACTTAGATCTTATGAAGCAGAACACAGTTTCAATCTACTTTAAATGCATTTCTACTGTATATGGTTTAATATTCTTATTATATAAGTTTGTTTTCTCCTCAACAGATGGTATTGGATATATTGAACTTTCAATAATAAGATGTGTTATAAAATATTCTGCTCTAAATACCACAAAATAATAAAACGAGAAATATAAGTAAACAGTCAAATAAATCAGAACATGGAACAGAAGAAACATGAAAGTACAACCTAATGTGACACTTTCAAACAATAACAACTCTTCAACTAGTGAAACCAACCAAACCGAACGAAGTGAGTGAAATTCTGAATAAACGTTTCAAAAGTTTTCTAATAAAATTGGAAAAATTACCTATAACAAGATTCATGTCTTCTTAAGGAAAGCCAGTCACAATGAGTAAAAATATAAGCAAAAAAATGGGAAAATCAATGATAGTAATGAACAAGTCAGCAACACGAATGACAAACCAGCAAGTCAACTGAGAGTTTGGACAATAACCACAATAAAATAATCACAAATTGACTCAACCAGACAGAAGAAAGACTCTCAGGATGAATTACAAGTTTAATGAAATAAGAACAGGAAGCATGAAAATAATGTTCAAGAACGTGGAATGCAATATAATAAATAGAATAAAGAAACCTTAACACATCCATGGGTTAAAAGAAGTAGCTGAGATTAAAAACTAAATGCATTAAGAATGTGACCAATAAAATTAAAACAAACTTCTTGAGGTTTAGAGAAAGAAATTAATAACCCAAACATTTAGAATTGCAAGTAGATATAGCAAGAGAAGAACATTTCCCTAGCATATCATAGTCATGGTTTCAAACAAAAGCAATCAAGGAAAGTATATTAACAAGTATATTAACAAGTATAAGGCAAACCCACAAACTAACATCCAAGATTATAAACATCTTAGTAACAACAATGCTCACACCGGAATTCCTTACAGCAAGAAAAGCATAGAATGTCATATTTGAACTTCTAAAGTGAATGATTATCAACCAAATTCGCTATCTCTAGCAGAGGTATGCTTTATAATTGACAAATAAATAAGGATATTTCAAGGTAAAGACACAAAGAATGATGAGAGTTTCAATCATGAAAGTATCAAAAGAATTAAATTTATTAGAGTATTATATGAACAAAAAAGAACCATGAAGGAATTCATCATGTATAATTAGTAAACCAATAAACACCTAATATCAATAAAATATAAAATAAAAAGCAAGCAATAATCTAAAACAATCCCACAAAATCAAGAAAATCACAAGAACTTTTAATCATTTTTTTTTTTTGGTTCTTTTTTTTTTTTTTTTTTTCTGGAGCTGGGACCCGAACCCAGGCGCTTCTTCCTAAACGCTCTACCACTGAGCTAAATCCCCAACCCATCATTTTTTTTAATGAAACATTCAAACTTCTACTTGCCAATAAATGAAGCCTAGCTGACAGGGCTGAAATTAGAACCAACTGTCTGTTGTCTCAAAAGAAACACAAATCATTGGTGCAACCACTGATAGACAAAAACAAAAAGGATGAAAGATAATCTCACAAGTGAG
Source organism: Rattus rattus (assembly GCF_011064425.1). Classification (NCBI taxonomy): domain Eukaryota; kingdom Metazoa; phylum Chordata; class Mammalia; order Rodentia; family Muridae; genus Rattus; species Rattus rattus. Next base: position 99,728,102 of record NC_046172.1, read on the forward strand.
TACATCTGGAAAATAAGCCAATATAAGAATTATGGTATGTATGGCCAGAAGATGTGGAGAAAGTGAAGGAGTGGTGGCCATGACCTGACATTTAGTTGAAGCTCTCATAGTTTTGCTCATACTCATAGTCTTTTGCCTCAGCAAGTCTACTGATAATGGCCAAGATTGACTAAAGGATGATAGACATGGACCAAAACCCGAATCCACCTCGTGAAGATTAAGATTGTATCATCTATTCACGCATGAAGTCCATAAGCCCGATTGCAAATATGAACAGACCTACCGGACCAGTTTCATCCACCAGATATAAGCAGAAACATGTGACAGATACTTAGAGTCATGGAAAAAAAACCTCATCTCTCACAGGTCACTGGGGTTTGAAATAGTTTGTGAGGCACCAAGGAGAAATATGATGTCCATAAAATAACCCAGTGTTTATATACATTGTTGTAACAAGTCTTGCATATGTGTATGCTTATGTATGCAATATGCTTATACTTAATCAACATTATTATAAAAGTTTACAATTTCATATTTTAAACTGTACTGCATTTCTTGATTAATGTAATACATTTACTAGATATTTAGGTTTTTATTAATTTGTGAGGTTAATCATATTAAATGAGATTACTTGCTAAAAAAAGAATTATGGTACGTGATAAAATAGATTTCAAATCAAAATTAGCAAGTATATGTAAATATAGTATCCAAATTTTAGTAAAGGAAATTTTTTACTAATCTAGTAAGAATATATAACTATTATGGACATATAGATACCAAATCTTTGGATCTCCAATTTTCTATAATAAGCATTAGTAAAAAGTCATATGGGCCCTGGCACAATAATAAACAGTGATTTAAATACCAATTTCAAAGTCAGTAATGATAGTTTCTCTTCATTAGTTAGATAAACTTTGTTATTTGCTTGACTGATTTCAGTACTAAAGTACCCTGGCAAAAGCAACGTAAAAAATTAAGAGCTTACATTGACTCATCATTGCAGAGTATGGTCCATCACGGCAGAGAGTCATGGCAGCAGGAGCTGTAGGCAGCTAGTGATTCTGCACATACAATCAGGAAGCAGAGGGAATTGAATGTTGCTATCCAGGCCCACATTCTCTTTGTAATGCAGTCCAGCAACCCAGGCCATAAACTGTACCTCCCACATTTGGGTGAGTTTGCCTACCTCAGTTAAGACAATGAAAATAGAAAAACAATCCCTGACAGACACGCCCAGAGGTAACCTAATCTAGATAACCCCTCACTGGCATGTCCAGAGGCTCCTTTTCTTCAAGACTACAGGTCATTTTGACAATCCACTAAAACACCACATCATCAAAATAAAATTAACAAATAAACGTCAGAGCTAGACTGGACTATATATAGAATGGACTTAACAGATTCCTACGGAAGGTTTTATTAATAGATGTGGAATACATATTCTTCTTGACACCCCATGGAATCTCCTCTAAAATATACCACATTTTATTTTGCAAATTAAGCCTTACTAGATGCAAAATAATAATCAGTTTATTCTATTAAAATATAGTAGAATAAAACCAGAAATCAATAACAGGAAACGTACAGAATCTATACAGGCATGCAGATGCTGATCAATATACATACTTCACTAGACTTAAAAGGTAGCATACTTTTCATTCACCTTCATTCCTTATTTATCTGCTTATATGTGTGTGAGTATTTTGGTGGACAAATGTCTCTGTGCATCACACACAATATTATATGCATACTTCAGAAGAGGGTGTCAGATCCCACAGGAACTGGAGTTAAACACAGTTGTTAGCTAGCATGTGGATCTGAAAAATAAACGCAAGTTCCTAGAAGAGCATCTAGTTCCTTTAACTGTTAAGGCCCTCCTCCAGCCTTCCTTGTTCTATACTGTTCATCTGCCTGTATAGACATCACAGACCTCATGATTTCTACATACTGGTTCCTTTCTTCCTTCAATAGTTATCCAGTGGTGGTTTGAATGATATGTCTCCCCTGTTCTCAGGCATTTGAATACTTGATCTGCACTTGGTAGCTGTTTGGGGGAGTCTGAGAGGTATGGCCTTTCTAAAGGAAGTATGCCATTAGGGGCATGTTTTGAAAGCTAAAAGAATCACAGGATTTCAAGTTTACTCTCAGCTTCCTTCTGTTTGTTTGAGATGTGAGCTCAGAACACCATGCCTGCTGCTTGCTGCCATAGAAACTTCCTCACAATGATGAACTCTTATCCCTTTGTAATTATAAGCCAAATAAATCTGTCCTTTTGCTAGTTGCCTTGGTAATGGTGTTTTATTTCATTGATGATACAGTAATTGCTACTCACCCCTTTATGTTTTTATATGGTATTCATTCCATTATGCTTTTCTATTTTTCCCCTGAAGATTTCTTTTCTCCTCTCAAGCATTATTTTCAAGTTAAATGAACAACTTCCACCCAACCACATACATGCATGCAAATATCAAAAATTAAACCTCAAAGCCTATGTGTTAATTTGCCTAACATGATCTCTGGTTCCAGTCATTCCTCCAAATATCATGATTTCAGCTACCTTTTCAATTGACTAAAATTTCATTATATAGAGTACAAACACACACACACACACACACACACACACACACACACACACACACACACACATATATATACTATATTTTCTCTCTTAAGCTCAACATGTAAAGAAATGTTACCATTTCATAGTAATTGTGAATATTGCCGCAATAGACATGCATTGCAAGTGTGTCAGTAATAGGACTTAGGGTCTTTTGAGTATTTTTCCAGGAGGGCAAGAGCTAGGCCACATAATAAGTCTATGTTTGAAAACCTCTGTACTGATTTGCACAGTGCTGCATCAGTTTACATACCACTAGGGATAAAAATAGAAAAGGGAGAAGTCAAATTATCCCTATTTGCCGAAAATGTAATCCTGTGCTTAAAAGTCTTCAGCAGAAAACTCAGCAAAGTGGCATGATACAAAATCAACATTTAAAAATCAGCAGCTTTCCTAAATGCCAATAAAGAAATTTCTGAAAAAGAAATAATGAAAATAAAAACCAATTCCTAATAACATTAAAAATATAATAATAGGGACTGGGATAGTTGAGTGGATAAAGCACTTGCCACACAAATATGAGGACAAGAGTTTAGATCTCCAGTACTCAATGGTGAGTGAGTGTGCCTGCTCCGGAGAGTTGGGGACTTGGCATCTTAGGGACAACTGACTAGCTAGACAAGCCAAACCCTGCTTCAGTGAATAAAGTGCAGAGTTATCAAAGACACCCAACATTAACATGTGGCCTCTCTATACGCATGAATACACATGCCCATACACCCGTACATATGTCATATGTGCACCTACATATATGAAAACACATTACACACGCATGCTATTTACACACACATGCATGCACATGCACACACATACACACACACACACACACACACACACACACACACACACACACACACACACGAGGTGTGGTTAGGGGAACATAAGTAGGAAAGAAAAACTAAGGCAGGCTCTCTGAGATGGTGTTTGCTTGTTCCCAGAAGAATTTGCCAGGAGAAATAGCAGGAAAGCACATGGGTAATCATTTAGACAGTATCAATGCTGGGAAGGAAAGGACCCCAGGCACCTATTAAACATCCAAACTAGCATCTGTTTAACTGGCTTCCATTCTCAAGCTTTTTCCATCCCAAATGTATAAAATTCTTAATTTGGTTTTCAGTAAGGCTTGATCTCCTGACTTTTCTGGTCATCTAGGGAATACATACCAGGGAACAAACATGGCATTCACTGAGACAACAATGGTCACTTCCATTTAGACACAGACACAGACACACACACACACACACACACACACACACACAGAGACACACGCACAGATACACACAAATAAATCAGTAAAAGAATATGTATGAAAGTTCTGTATTGAATCATTTTTCTTTGCATTCTGACAAAATGAATGAATTTTAAAAGCTTAAGAAAAGAATATTAATTACTGGGTTAAATATACAAAAATATACTATTCAGTTATTTTCATTATTAAATTTACTGTTCATAAAGGTCATTGCATTTGAACAACTTTATGTTATTTAGGAAGCTTTCCAAAGTATGAAGAATAATTCACAGAAGTCTTATCTAATCAGAAATCTAGTAGTCATCTTCAGACATTGAATTTGAAAGTGAAAAACTGACATTTATTTTAAATATTGCTATGTTTAAAGTAGTCATTCGTGTATATATAAACCACTATTCAGTTTATCTTTGATAGAGTATCTGAACTAAATATAATAACTGTAACTCAAATTGAGAAATCTATTTTGTGCTGATATTAGAATTGCCAAGTTACTTCTCAAAAGGTGTTTACTATCTGAATTGATACCCATAACTTACTGTCCATTTTACTATGCAGTATGCCTAGCAGGATTATTCTGGAATGTTAATTCAATGTTTGCAAGGATCTCAAAAGACCAACAGGAAATTCAGATAAATGAGCCAAAAGTTAGGATATGCACTAGTATGGGGATAAGCAATGTGAACTAGAAAATTAGCCAAGAAGAGAAGTTATCCCTGTAGGAAAAGAATGGGTTTCCTGGTGGTAGATACCTTTAAAGTTGAAATTCCTGGAATAAATTAGCGTTAAACAAAGAAAGGGGGTGATGGAGCATCCAGGAATTCCAAGAAGAAAGAACGTGTGGCAAAGAACTAAGGTACAGGGAAATAATTAGATGATAGCAGAGTGTCCCTATGCTTCTGAATAATGCAAGGCTTCATGGCTGTGTAGTCAAAAGGAAACAGAAATCATTCACAAAAATGTAATATAGGACACAAGCAAACAAACAAATGTCTTTTGTCCATCAAGAACAGAAACTGTTCAAAGAAAATCGGCAAGGTATGCAACAAGCAAACCAAATTACTCTGTCATTAAAATGGTATCTTCATACATATCCTCAATTTTATACTTTCTCAGAGTATCAACTGCTATATAAACATGACCTTTCAAAGAATCAACTTGACTAAGGCATTCAAAAATCATTCTGTGCAACTACGCAACAGCTGTGTCACTGGAATGAAAGTGAATGGCCCATGCAGAGCCACTAATATGAGCCATTACACATATTGTGCCTTCAGGAGAATTATATAACCTTCAGAAAGCAATCCAACTATGTAAATGTTACAGGGACACAACATGTAAACTGAAAGACACAGCAATTGTTCAAGGCTGTATGTATTACATTCAGGAGTCCAAGCACATCTGTGCCCTTAATCAAACACTGATAAAGGTATTTGAGAAACAACTTGCATCTGTACTATAAGATTATTGTTTTGTCCTTATTCTCTAAACAAATATCTATAATAGCATATTATTTACATAATACTAGCTCTGCAGTATTACTTAGTAATTTAGACATCTCTTTCAGCTTCCAGAAAGATGTTCACAATTGCCACAAATTTATCTAAAATAATTTTTTCTAGGATAAATCATCTTTAAAATAACGAAAAAAATTGTAATAGCAATTCCACGCATTCTATGCTCTATTCAAATCCTATCACATGTTCATTCCCTAGCACAATACACCAGTGATTGTCTAGTACCTGCAGTCTCTGAGGAGCAAGGGTCTGGACCAGCCTTTCCCATTCAGTTATGAGCCTCCAAAAGACATCACTGCACCACTGATGGCCTCCGGGTAGATGCTTCTACCCTGGTGTAAGAGGCGCTTGACAGCAGTCTCCTAAGCACACCTTGCCCTTTCCGATCACGTTGCTCCTTCAGGAATCCATTGTCATGTCTCCTGGCAGTGGGCACCAGAGCAGGTAGCACTCTGGATTTAAAGGAAGAGGGTCGTCAGGGTTCCTCCTCATTCAGAAAGCTTGAACGATCGACCAGCTATTACTAGCAGAACTGCCAGGTGAGGCAGCTTGCAACTGGCCCTTGCAGACCTCTCGACTGGCCCGTGCAGACTTGAAGACAGCCTCTCTTGAGCTTTGCTTGATTCCCGAGAGCAACTGTTACTCAAACTCTGCCTGCTTCGCCTTCTGGATGTGTTCACAGTTCTCGGGAGAGAGAGCTGCTCTCAGAGGATACTGCTTAACCGATGCTTGCCATGACTCACCATTGGCAAGTACATTCACTGCCCCTTCACTGGGTAGTAGCCCATTTGCCAGTTCTTGTTCAATTTCCTTAATGACTAAATGGCCAGACGTGTGGAGAAAGGCCAGTGACCCTCAGCCTGGACTTTACCTTCTGACCATATACTGCCAATTTCCCAGCCTCCACCGCCTGGGACCTCCTTCAGTGACCCCAAGCGAATTTTGACATCCTACCCCAACGGGGGAAGCCCTTGATCAGCAGAGACCATGGGGACTTTGCACCTCTGGGGCTCCTTAGACTGACGGGGCACAAGTTCAGATGCCCAAAACCCTATGAAGACCAGAGATTCAAAAGCCTGAGGCTTATGTTGCAGAAAAGCTACAGAAACTCAAAGATCATATAAAGGCTTCAGCCAATAAGAGGGCCCTAGACCCCAAAAGGGAACTGACAGAGAACAAGAAATAGACAGTTCTACTTCCTCTGAGGCTTCCTGAGGTCATGAGTAAGCCACTGACCAAGGATACCAGACCATCTGCTTTACAGCCTGCCACCAGAAAAAGAGTGGCCTCATCTTTTGTACCCATATGTGGGAAGGTGATAAAAAGTCAGGCTATGTCTACTGGGTTTGAAGAACATATGGACTTGGACCAGTTGGTTGCCAGAGTGCCTGCAACATCTACAAAACACAGTACTGAAGACACCGGTGAAACATTAGAAGATCACACTGTGCCTGCGCCACCTTCTACTGATTCTTCTGCTGCCCAACGTGGACAGGTAATTTCCCCACACATTCCAGGTTTCCAACACCCTTCCCTATCTAGCCACGGAGATGCGGGATCTTCCACTTCTCCCCAAGATGTTCAGGGACTGTCCCTATCCACACAAGAATTTCTGGAACTAACCAAATGTTTCCAAGGGTCAATAGGACATTACACATTTTCCCAGGTGTCCAAAAGTCTTCCCACTGGTGCTGAAAGGAAAATCATACATTTTCCTCTTCCAGAAGGAGTTTCAAAAATCCATCCCCTACACTACAGGTCTCCAATCTTTCCAATTCTCCTCCAAAATATGTTGGACAAGAACCCCTCTGATCAAGGGACCTACAACAGGTCCCATCAGACAAAGAGGGCTCCAAACCTTCTTCTCCCAAAGGTAAGCTCAGTGATTCCTCATTTTCCACAAATGGATTAAGTCCTACCACCTCCCCACAGGAGACTTTAACACCTTTGTCAGATGCCAAAGCAGGGCAGAGAGCTAAGTCCACTCACAAAGACAGTCAAAGATGTCCCACATCTCCCCCAAAGTGCCCTATGCAATCTGTTTCTAGTAAAATATGTTTGAGATCTGATCCTGCTTACCAAGGGGACTTCAGAACTTCCCTATTAAAACAAGAGGGCTTTCAAAGTCCCCCACTATTAACAAATGGGCTTAGATCATCTCTTAAAGTCCAAAGGGGACAAAATGCAATCACAATTCCCCAAATGAGCCTCACACAGCTCATACCTGCCCAAGCAGAGACAAAACTTTCCACATCTACGCAAGTAGCTCATGGACTTTTGCCATTTTCAGAAAGGGCTCTTGAGTGTTCCATACATACACAAGATGTGGTAGAAATTTCTGAGTCCACCCAAGGGACTCTTGTGCCTTCTACACATACACAAAGTGATTTAGCACTTTCTCCATCTTCCCCAGGGGTTCTGAGACCTTCCCAATCTGTCAGAAGGGCACTAGCATTGACCTCATCAACGGAAGAGGGACAAAGATGTCTTCTCAACTCTATTGTCCCTCAGGAAAGGAGATTAAAACTGTTGTGGGGGGTGTTAATGGGGGGTGGATAGGGAGGGGAACAACCATATAGAAGGGGATGGGGAGGGGTTAGGAGGATGTTGGCCTGGAAACCGGGAAAGGGAATAACATTTGAAACGTAAATGAGAAATACCCAATTTAATAAAAATGAAAGCCAAAAACAAACAAACAAAACACCAAAAAACCATTCTCCTGCAATGACAAGGGACCCTGATCATTCCCATTCTGGAAGGAGATTTAAAGATGCTCCCTCTAAACAATGGGTCTTCACAATGTCCTTATCTGACAGAGAATTATTCAACTATCCCCTACCAGCCAAATGGGCCCTCCTGACTTGTCACCAGTCCCCAAAGAACCAAGGTTGTACCAACACACTGCCAGTGAGCCATGGAAGCTCCATATTTGTACAGTGTGCTGAGATGACACAACCTTCTCTACCTTCCCAGGGGATTCTAGGACATTCTGTATCAGTAAGAGAGGCTCTAAAAAATTTCCACATATACATCAGAGATGCTAGGATCTCCCAAATCTGTACAAGATTCTCTGAGTACTACCCTACCTCATAAAGGGACTGTGAGACAGGATACATCTACAAAAGGAGTTCTAGCCACAGTCCCATCTTTAGAAATGTCTCATGGATGTGACACATATAAAAAAGTTGTTCCAGGGCATATTCCATCCTTACAAGAGGTTCTGGATCCAATCATATGTGAATGAGGGATGGTGGGATGTGATATGCACACACACGTGTCTGTAGTATCCTCTATATGTAAAGAACAGGATCCCTTGGATTCCACCTGTGCACAAGAATCCATGGGACCTCTCCAAACTTCACAGGGACTTATGGGAACTTCCCTACCTCCTCAAGATCAGCCATCTTCCCCAACTACACAAGATGCTATACACTCTTCCACATATGCACAAAGGGTTGTCAGTCCTTACTTACACCCACAAGTGTCCCCAGAACAACTGCCAGAGACCCCAAAGGCTCTGGATTCTACCTTATCTTCCAAAGGGGCCTTGGAACCTGTTTTGCCCATCAAGCTGAATAGGAAATCTGACACTTCTATACAAAAGGAAGTATTGCCTTCTCCAGCTGAAGAAAGATTTCTTGGAAGTTCCACAAGTACACAACAAGGTCTCCAAACTTCCCTAACTGCACATGAGACCCTCAAACCTCTCATATATGTCCATGATGCTCTAGGAGAGGCCACATCTTCAGAGGTAGCTCTCCATACTCTTCCCCACATTCTGAAGTCACAGTCAAGAGTTCTACACATATACAAGGTACATTAAAACCTTCCCCGTCTAAGAAAGATGCCTTAGGATTTACTATATCTGAACACAGTGCTTTACAATTATCCGCATCTATCAAAGAGGGTTTCTTTCCCATGACCTCTGTTGAGGGAAAAATTCAACATTCTCCCTCTACCAAAGTGGACTATAGGCATTCAGTTTCTAGAAAAAACAAGAGTTGATACTTCTGATGGAGACTTCAGAACTTTCTCATCTGACGAAGACAATTTCAACCATTCCACTTCTGCAAAAAGGGGGCTTGTACCATCACCTGCTACCAGAAGCATCAAAAGTTACAACTACTACTCAGGGTGAGTCCCACACATACTTCCTTTGTCTGGTACAAAAGGCCACGGAATGTTCCACAAATGACCAAGGGACTGTGGAAAGTTGCTAATCCACCCAAGGGCATGTTGGACATTCCATACCTTCCCCAAAGAGAGTAGTAAAAAGGCCTTCTCTATCTACCCAAAAGATTTTAGTATGTTCACCACCTGCCCCAGAGCTTCAGAAAATTTCTTCATCTCTCTCAAGGGCTCCAGAACATTTTCCCCATGCTCAAAGTGATTAGTCATTTTGCAAATTGGACTTCAGAGCTACAAGCCCTTCTCTATATTTCCAAGGGTCTGAGGGAAATTTCACATCTCAAAAAATTGTCCAGAACTTGTGCCATTATTCCAAGCATATCTGAAAGCTTCCATGTCTTCTAAAGCATCTAAAAATTCTTCTTGCCTCCAGCATTCTTGCTGGAGAACATTTACCATCTGCCCCAGGACCATCAAATTCTAAGAAGGGGTATCTAGAAATGTTACTGACTGTCCACAGGTCCTTAGGATGTTCAGCAACTTCTCCAAGAGCTCTGGGTGCCCAGAGAACAATAGAACCTTTGCCATCTGACCAAGGTGTTCAGAAAGCTTTTCCATCTTCAACAAGGTATTCGGAACAGTTGCCCTATATCCCAGGAGATCACGAACCTTCCTCATTAGTACAAGGTGTTTTAGGACATGTTCCCCATGCTCAGGAGCCTATGGAAACTTCTTCAAACTCACCTGGGGCTACAGGACTTTTAATGACTTTTCAAAGTTCTCTGGATCTTTCCACAACTACCCAGAGTGCTGCTGTTCCTTCACAACCTACCTAAGGGGCTCTAGCAACTTTGGTGTCTCTCCCAAGCAAAGTGGGAACCTGCCAGTCTGCACAAGAGATGATAATACCTTTGCCACCTGGACCAGAAGCTCTTGTAATTTCCCCTTCAGCATTTGTGTCTTCTGGACACTTACCAGTAGCTCCAGATAGTCTTGGCCTCTTCCATTATCTCAGGAGACTCCATCATATTTGCCACATGTTCATGAAATTCTAGATCTATCTCAATATGGCTCAGCCATCCCCCTAAATGTAATGACACCTGTGGAATAGCAGCAGGGAAGTCCCTCATCCTCAGAAGGAAGTGTAGCATGTTTGTCCTCTGCCCAAAGGACTGTGGGACAGTTCCTATCTGCACAACAGACTCTATAACTTTCCACATCTACAAAGGGAACTCTAAGTCATTCTCTGTCTGGTACAGGTGATATGTCACCTTCCCTGCCTTCCCAGGGAACCAAAAGACCATTGCTATCTGTAGAAGTGGATATGGGAACATACGCATATGCTCAGAGTTCTCCATGACATTTGACAAAGGTCTCAGGTTTTCCAAGACATATGCTATCTGAGAAGGATACTGTGGGAATTTCCTTACCTGCTCACGGAAGTGTCACATATTTGCCATCTTCTCATGTAGCTGAGCAACAATTTCTGTCAGCCCATCGAGCTCCAGAACTGTCTACCTGAGAGCAAGGGACTATACAACCTCTGAATCCATCTGAAAAGGCTCTGAGGAACCCTGCTTTTTCCCCAGAGCCTATAAAACATGTTCAATGCACCCAAGATGCTTTAGAACATTTGCTACCTAGTGTAGATTCTCTTAAACCTTCTGTGACTGGTCAGAGGGCTCAGAAATTTTTTGCATCTGCCCAATAGGCTCATGAAATTTTGCCATCTAACTCTAAGGCTGTAGAAAGTTGTTCTTGTACAGGGGGTCTGCAGTCCTCTCTGTCTGCTCCAAAGACTCTTGAACATATGCTATCTGCCAAAGAGCCTGAAGAACTTTCCTTGTCTACACCGGGGTCCATGGTTCTTTCAATATCTTCCCAAGAGGCCCCAGAATGCTTAGCACTTTCACTAGGGGATGGGAAACCTTGCCAATCCTCCAAGGAGAGGCTCAGAATTTTGACCCTTTCACAAATTGTTCTGGAATCTTCTCCAAAAATTTCAGGGACACCAGAAGCTTTGTCTTTAGCTTCAGGGCACACAGGACTTTCCTCATTACTAAATGAGACACATGAGCATTCACAATATGCTGAAGGGGTTGTGAAATCTTCCTCTGTAATGAGAACTCAGAGAACTATGTCCTTTCCCCAAAAGTCTTTAGAAACTTCCTTATCTGGACAAGGGAGAATTGATTCAAGGAGCAGTAGAATGTTTGCTTTTTACCCCACAGGCTGTGGGAAATTCCAGGTCCACAAAAGGGAGAATAGAAAATGTATCATGTCCTGAAAGGCCAGCAAACCTATTTTTGGTTTACAGGAGCTTTCAAGACTTTCCCTATTTATCCAACATCCTCACCAACATTCAAAATCTGTCCCAGGGCCTCAAGGATCTTACAAATCTGACAGTGGCAAAGACCTTTGTCATCTGCAGACATTGCAGGAAATTTAACAAGTACACCAAGTGCTTTGCAACCTGGCCCAAATACCCTACAAGCTGTAGACATTTGCTGTAGACATTGTAGATCATTTGCAAACTGCTGAAGAATCTTTTGAACTATCTGTTTCAGAACAGAGAGTGTTAGATACTTCACCATCTACCCAAGGGACTCCACAACATTTGCTATCTACGCTAGGGGGTTGTGAAACTATCAAAATCAGAATACAGGAAGCTTGAACATTTGTCAAATTTAGGAAAAGACATAAACATTTCTCCGTCTGACACAGAAGCCAAAGAAACATCTCCTTCTGTTCCACATTCATCTCTTGCTATGGAGGCTTTGCCATCTTCCTCTTCTTGCCAAGGATCTCAAGGAACTTTGCTATCCAACAAAGAAGGTGTAAAAGACTCACTCTCTGCACTGGATGCACAGAAACCATATCCATCTACTACACAGGCCTTAGAACCTTTGGTAACTACCAAGGGCCACTGCACATTTACACACCTTCTAAACAGAATCTGCATTCTTTGCAATCTGCAGTAGGGTATTTCACTTTACAAAGGACTCTTGAAATGCCATCACTGGAACAAGGGCCCCTAGAGCCTTTGATATCTGATCAAGGAGAAGGGAGAAATACCAATCAGTAAAAGACAATCTGTTACAGTCTATATCAGGACATGGGACTGTAGGACTTTAAGATCTACTCCACGTGCTCATAAGAAGATTCGAATATTGCCATCTAATCAAGGGCTGAGAAATATTCACTGTCTCCTAGAGGGGCTATGGGATTTCCCAAATCTGAAACTAGGGCTCAGAAACTTATAATCTGAACAAGGGTCTGTGAAAAATTTCAATTCTTTTCAGAAAGCTTCTATACATTCTCTATCTATAGAAGATACTCTGCAACATACACCATCTGCTACAGAGGCCCTGAGATCTTCTTCATCTAAAAAACAATATTATCTTCCCCAAAGAATGTGAAAACTTCATCAACTGCACCATATGCTCAGAAACCTCCCCAAACTGCATCAGGGACACTAGCAACTGTGTGATGTAAGAAAGGGTCTCTAAAACATTCTATGTCTGTCTAGAGGACTGTGGGTTCTTTGCCATTTACCCCAGGGTTTCTAGATCATTCTACATCTTTCCAAAAGAAGCTAGGACACTTGTCACATGTGGTAGAATCTCAAGATACCTTGCCAACTCTCCAAGGGACTACAGGTTCTTTGCCATCTCCCTCAGAGGCTACAGGACACTCACTGTCTGCTCAAGGATATCAGGAATATTCTTTAGTAGTTTCAAGTGATCTAGTACATTTGCAATCTACCAAACTTTGCCTATCTGCTCAGGTAACTCTGGGCCCTTCAACATATACTCAACAGTCTCTCCAGCAGTCATCATCTTCCCAAAAGATTCTGGGAACATTTGAGTATGCCCAGTGTACACATAAACATTTGTCTTCTGTCTTGGGTTCTTTGGGAATGTCTTCAAAGACTACAGGAACATTTGCATATGCCCCAAGGTCTCTTGACCATTCATCACCAACACAAACAAGTCCAGTCCCTCCTACATCCTTGCAAAAAGCTGTGATAACTTCCCGATATTTACAAGCGACTCTTGAGCTGAGTCCATCAGGACAAATTTCTGTATTACCCTCACGATCTACTCATATGACTGAACAAGTTTCCATGTGTGCAGAAGACACTTTGCGACAGCCCATAACTGCACAGGGAATTAAAGAACTTCTGCTTTCTAGTTCAGGGACTCTAAGTTATAAGGAAAGTGACAAGCAGGAACTAGGAATTTTTTTTGTCTGCCCAAGTGCCTCATGGAATTTCCTGACCTGCAGAAGGAACTTTAGGATCTTTGTCATCTGCACAAGGGGTGCTGGGTACTTCACTATCTGCCTAAAGGTCTCTGAAACTGTCCACATCCAAAGAAGAAAGTATAGCAACTGTGTCATCTGTTCCAAAGTTTTTGAAAAATTTAACTCCTTCCAAGAGGGCTCTAGATTTTTCGCCATGTGCTCAACATATTGTACAATATTAATCAAGTTCCCCACAGACAACTGGACTTTTCCTATCTAGCTAGGTAAATCAGGGAACTTTTTCATCTTCGCCAGTTTATGCAGAAGACTGCCCATTTGCAGCAGGGGTTCAGGTACATCCACTATCTACTACAGCAGCTGTAGGACCTTTGCTAACTTCTCAAGGGCACAAGGAAAACTTGACTGCTGCAAAGGGACCTTTGCCTGTGGAAAGTTCTTTGTCAGCCATCCAAGGGAATCAAGAACATTCATTACATTCCATAGGGGAGTTGGGACAATATACACACACCCAGAGTACCTTGGGGCACTTGCCCAATGTGGTGGAAGATGTGGATTCTTCTAACTATGCTTCAGGGTCTATAGGATCTTTAACATCATCTCATCCAGGTGAAAATCAGGGTCATTCTCCACCAAAAATGAGACTGCATCTTCATGTCCATCTGATCAAGGGACTGTGGTACCATGCCTATCAGCAAAAGGGACTCTAAAAGGGACTAAATCTAAACAAATGACTGTAGGACCTTCCCCACCTCTGCAGGGCACTTGGGGGGCATTCCTTATCTGCAAAAGTGACAGTAGGACAGTCCATATCTGCAACACTGTGGGAACTTTGCCCCAACTCTAGGACCTTTGAGGTCTATTCAAAATACTCAGGTGCCCAAAGTCTTTACCATATGATCAAAGGCCTCTGGAAATTTCTTTATCTGCACAAGGGACTCTAGGAACATCTTGATCTACCCAAGAGAATTTCGGACATTCCTGTTCTGCCCAAGTGTCAATAACACTTTCCACATATAAACAGGCTACTGTACAAAGTGTTATCTGCTCAAAAACCTTTGCAACCTTCAAGTTCTTGTCAGGCTCCATCTTCCCAAAATTCTGCGCAAAGATCCCCATCTTCCCCAAGGGATACTGCTCCTTCTTTCCCTAGCCAGAAATCTCAAGAATCATTTTGCACTTCACCATCAGATGTAGGATATTGCCCACCTGTACTAGGTGCTCAAAATCATTTTATACCTACCCTGGTGGTTCTAGGAACTTTGTGATCTTCTCAAAAGCCCAAGGAACTTTCCAGGGCAGAAGAGCCAACTTTGCCTTTGAAAAGTTCTTTCTCCAACCAAGTATATCTAGAAACTTCAGCATATTCCACAGGGATATTGGAACAATATAAAGAATCACACAATCCCTTAAGCCATTTGCCATGAGGGAGGGATTATGCAGCATCTTCTCAATCTACTTCAGTGACTCTAGCAACCTTGCTACCATAATCTCCAGAACCTGGAAGACATTCCTCTTCTACCCAAGGAGGTGCAGATACTTTCTCACCTGGTCAAGGGTATCTAGAACCTTTGCAATCAGCCCAAGAACTTATGAAACTTTCCTTCTCAAATCAGACAATGATGCTTACATCAGGATCCGCTGAGGGGGCTCTACTGCATTCAGCACCTTCTCCAGAACCTTCAGAAATATATGGCTATTCTTTATCTATCCGAGGGACTTCAGGCATTTCAAAATATGCCAGTGTGCATCTTAATTTTTCTTCATTACTAAATGTGACTCCATCATCTCAATCTGAGCAGGTAACTATGGGGCCTTTCCTGGCAGAAGATGAGATTGTGCAATTGACTAAATCTAAAATAGCGACTCTAGGGTCTTCCCCATGAGTGCAGAGCATTGGGGTGGGGCATTCTTTATCTGCACAATTCACAGGAGGACATTCCAGGTCTGCAAATCAGACTAAGGGAACATTTTCACCAACTCCAGGGCATTTGGGCATTTGGAGTCTACACAAAGTACTCAAGTGCTCCCAGAGTCTTTGTCCTCAGATCAGAGGCTTGGGCAATTTCATATGCTAAAGGAAATCTAGGCTCTTATTCATCTTCCAAGAAGGCCTGCGTACATTTCTCTTCTACTTAAGGGTCTATAAAACTGTCCACACCTTAACAAGGGACTGTACAAACTGGATAATCTGCTCAAAAGTCTTTACCACCTCCAACTTCTTGCCAGGCTCCTTCTTTCTAACATGACATAAATAGATCCCCATCTTCCCCTAGGGACACTGCTGCTTTCTTCTCTAACCAGAAATCTCAAGAATCCTTTTGACCTTCACCATCAGATGTAGGACATCTACTAGGTGTTCAAGATCATCTTATACCTCCTCTGGGAGTTCTAGGAGCTATATTGTCTTCTCCAAAGCCCAAAGAACTTTCCAGGGCAGAAGGGGGGATTTTATCTGTGCAAAGTTCTTTTTTCCTAAACAAAACAAGTCTAGAAACTTCAGCCCATTTCACAGAGATATTGGGACAATACAAAGAATCACAGAGTACTTAAGGCCATTTGTCATGAGTGAGGGAGGATGTAGCATCTTCTCAGTCTGTTCCAGCAACTCTAGGAACTTTGCTACCAACCCCTACAGAACCTGGTAGACATTCAAGGTCCATACAAAAAGGTGCAGAAACTTTCCCATCAGACTGTGCAAATCATACTGTGGGAACTTTTCCATCAACTCCAGGACCTTGGGTGTCTACCCAAAATTCTCAAATGCTCCCAGATCTAGGCATTTCTTCATGTCCCAACAAGGCATTTGTACATTCCTGTTCTGCTCAAGGGTCTGCAAAACTGTCCACACCTAAACAAGGGACAGTACAAACTGTGTCATCTGCTCAAGTCTTTACAGCCTCCAACTTCTACCCAGGCTCCTCCTTTCCAACATGATGTACAAAGATCCCCATCTTCCCCTAGGCACACTGCTCCTTTCTTCCTTGGCTAGAAACCTCAAGAATCCTTTTGACCTTCACCTCAGACACAGGACATTGCCCACCTGTACTAGGTGATCAGGAGCATTGTGTACCTTCTCCAGGGGTTCTAGGAGCTATGATATTTTTTCCAAAGCCTAAGGAACTTTCCAGTGCCAAAGAGGAAATTTTACCTGTGCAAAGTTCTTCTATCTCCAACCGAACAAATCTAGAAATGTCAGCATATTACATAGGGATATTGGGGTAATACAAATAATCACAGAGTACTTTAGGCCATGTGCCATGAGGGAAGGAGGATGTAACATCTTCTCAATAGACTTCAGTGACTCCACAAACTTTGCTACCATCACCACCAGAACTTAGTAGCCAATCTTCTTCTACCCAAGAAGGTGCAGAGAATTTCCCATCTGGTCAAGGGTATCTAGAACCATTGTAATTAGTCCACCATCCTCTAAAACTTTCCATCTCAGCCCAGGCAATGATGCATACATCAGGATATGCTGAGGCGACTCCATTGCATTCAGTACCTTCTCCAGCAACTTTTGAATCATATGCCTATTCTCCATCTATCTAAAGGACTTCAGTCATTTTCCCAAGTGCTGGTGTGCATCTGGATCTTTCTGCATCACTCCATGTGACCCCCATCATCTTCTCTCAATCTGAGCAAGGAACTGTGGGGCCTTTTGCCTGTCTGGAAGAAGGGGCTGTGCAATTGACTAAATCCTAGAAGGGAGTCTAGGGCCTTTTCCATCCATACAGGGCATGGGGGGGGGACATTATTTATGTGTACCATTCACAATAGGACGTTCCATGGCTGCCAATTACACTATGTTAAATTTGTCACCAACTCCAGGACCTTTGAGGTCTACACAAAATACTCAAGTGCTTTCAGAGTCTTTGTACTCAGATCAGAGGCCCTGGGAATTCCCCCATCTGCACAAGGAAATCTATGCTCTCTTTCATCTTCCCTTGAGGATTTCATACATGCTTATTCTGCCCAAGGGTCTGTAAAACTATCCACACCCCCAAACAAGGGACCAGGCAACTTGCCATCTGTTCCAAAGCTCAGAGCCACCAATTTTGCCAGGCTCCATCTTCCCCTAGGGACACTGACCCTTTCTTCCTTGGTCAGAAATCTCAAGAATACTTTTGGCCACTCTCAGAAGTAGGACATTGCCCACCTGTACTGGGTGGGCAGGAACATCTTGTACCTTCTCTGGGGGTTCTAGGAGCTATGTTATCTTCTGCAAAGCCTAAGACACTTTCTCTCTCCAGTGCAGAAGAGGTTGTTTATTTCTAGCTGTCAGAAATGCAAGGTTCTATCTCTCATTTATGGACATGTACAGACAACACAACTCTGAGAAGCATCAGAGTTCAGACAACCACTTACCCTGATGGAAGAGTGTGCTGACTGTGTCTTGTACTCTTCCTATCAGCCTATAAAATATGTGGATAGCAGAAGCTGAAGAATATTTGAAGAACGATGCAGTGCTATACTGTTCTCCCACTCACCCAAGGCAGTTAGATTTTTCTCATCTGCACAGTTTGGTGACTGGATCTTGCTAATTGGTCAAACATGTACAGGCACTTTCTTGCTAAATAAAGCGTTCAGATGACTCAAAAGTTGCAAAGTTATGAATACAGGCTACCAAATGCAATTTATTCTCCTAGGCATCTCATACTATCCCCTTTAGATGAAGGGTCATCAGCACTTATTTGGGATTGGTGGCCTCTGTACCTTTCTTCTCTGACAACAATAATTCTAAATTTTCTACTTCGTCCAAGATCAGTTATAAGAATAACTGGAGTTTACTATTGAGATCTCAGAATTTTTATATTTTCCATAAACCAAATTAAAGAGTCCTTATATCCTCCACCTTCATAGGGGCCTCAAACATAACACTAATAGTGAGCTTCAGATCATTTCCATCTAACCATGGCCACTAAGAAAATACAGGTGTGACTAAAGGACTTTCACTTAATCCTGCCTATCACTAACACGATTTGAAAGTTAGGTCAACTGTCCTCCTACACCCTTCATGCACACAACCATGCAGCTGATGATCAGCTTCAAGAAGACTTAGGAGACTGGATAATCATGACTGGTGAATAATGCTAATGCTTGATTCCTGACAGGGCTACCTATGGTAACTGAAGATGGAATCTGTGGCAGTCCTACTCTCCCTGCTCAAGGTAGTATAGGACACTCCCTCGGTCCTTAAACACGAGACTTAAGCAGACTCTCTGCTTTAATCTTCACTCCTAAAACATCACGTTTTAGATCACCATCATATCCATTATAACAAATGCACCTCTGTATAATAGGGTCCACATCTATTTTATAAGACTGACAGGGCCTGAGATCATCTCTAGCTGTCCCATCTCAAACTCCACTTCTAGCCAAAAGATCTTCCTCGTATTTATCCCTCTGACCAAGAAGGATTCTATACCATTCTATTTTGACAAGAAGGCACAAAACTCCACTTACCTGTGTTCAACCAATGTCTCATCTGAAATGGACACTGAATGACTCCTTTTGTTCCAGTGGGTCCTCAGATTCACATGCTCGTTCAAGAGGTCTGTAAATGTCAATATTTTATAGCGGGCTTCAGTGCCTTCTCCTTCGCCTATGGAGCATCATCAGACACTCCACATCTGCTCACAAATATTTCATCTTTCCCCACTGTCTAGTGGGCAACAACACTTTATTCTAATGCTCACATTGACCTGAAATACCCTTTTGCTCAATGGGACTCATGCTCATACCTATTGTAAGGTATCAATAGATGTTTTCCCATGAATTTCTGTTCCTGCTATATCTCAACTATCTAGATTACTCAAACTTCTTCCTGATTCATGCATTTTTGAGACATTCCTCCACTGAAGAAAAGGCCTTGGCCTTATCTTAGCTGACTAAAGGCTTCACAGACCAAAGATAACTATCCAACCTGTTGGAATAATGGAACAATTGCTGCCTGGACTTTAACACAGCCCACAAAACATGTGGACATTCTAAATACTGAAAAGGAATCGGAAATTGATTAAGCAATACTGGAATTCCTCTGCTCCACAAGGTATTTACATTTTCTCCAATGCAAAATGGTTTTTTTTATTATATTGAAAATAGCTAGAGATTTTACCCCTCTGACAAATAGGTATAGAATTTCACATTTGCACAGTATCTCAGAAATCCCAATGATGACCAGAGTGCTTCCACACCCTTATTCCCATAAAGTCTGGCACATTACCTTTTTGATTAAGGACAGAGCAGTCCTTCTACCTTTGTGCAAAGCTGCCCAAGAAACCCCTGCCTCCATCTTACATAGGAAGATTTAGACATTCACAATAAGGAGTGCTCCAGACCTGATTGTATTGTTGAGGAAATCCCACAGATTCCCCGTCTTCGCAGAGCATCTCCTATATACAGCTTCTAATTTCAGTGGCCTAGGAAACACTCTTCTAACATAAGATATCTCACAGTACTCTGGACTGAGGTCCCCAACAGTATCAAGACACAGCATAAATCAGACTACTGGCCTCCATTGTGTTTCCTTAGACAGAGGTATCCTGTCCTACGTGCAGACAAATGGGACATATATTTGAGGAAGACACTGAACCTGAGACTACTGCATTATAACCTCTTAGAAGACTTCTAAGGCTGCTGCCATGCCTACCACAGACATTCAGAAGATGTGTATTCTAGATTATGATTTCCAGTTTGGAGTTGCAGAAGTTGTGAGTGGCTGGAATGTTCTATAGTTTTTAAGGTATCAATCAACCTTCATCTTCTGCTCAATAGTGCTTCAGACATAAGAGGAAGAGAGGCTAGGCATATTCCATAAAATCCAGGGGAGAGCCTACTTCAACCTTCTACTTTAGAGCATCATAGATCTATCACCTGTCCCCAGAGGGGCAGCAACAATTCCTCTTCTGCACACAGGGAAATTGGATACGCCTCCACCTACCCAAAGAAATCTGAGTGTCCTCTTTTACTGAATTGACTTTTAGACAATTCACTTTCCCTAATTATACCCCAAATATTCCTCTTCTCACCAAACGATCCCAATCCTGTCTGATCTAATTGAAAGCCACAGATCTCCAATATCCAAAGGGCTCTCAGACCTTCTAAATATTCTCCTGTGAGAGTGGACTTACTAAATCTATTTAAGTGGGCTCCAGTTCCTTCTATTGTGACCCAAGGAATTCCAATCTACTACGTCTGGTCAGTGGGCCTCACATCTCAGCACAGTCGTCAAAATATGCCTTTCTGACCAAAGATGACACTCACAGACACAAACTCTCTCTCTTTCTGTCTCTCTCTTTCTGTCTCTCTCTCTCTGTCTCTCTCTCTCTGTCTCTCTCTCTACACACACACACACACACACACACACACACACACACACACACAAATTTTAGGACATATAATATTTCAATCCACCGGATAGACCCTCCAGACCACCCAGGTTTAAAGTAGCAGAGCCCAAGCTTAACAAGTACATCGCAGAACAGAAACTCACTGCCTCAAGGAAGAAACCAAAATGATGAGTTCTCCACCATTCATAACTAGACCTAGCAGCTGAGGAGGTGAACCAGCATGGGATTGTCAGCCTGGTTTTATGATGAATGCTCAGACTGCTGCCTGACTGGGAAGCACATTCACTACAGTGGGAAGATGATCTAGTCTCTGATGAGCTGGTAGCTGAAAAGGCAGTACCTTGAATGTACTCCACTGCATGAGGTAGGCTGGGACTTTGATCTCATGTCAAGAAAAGAGTACGCAAATTTAAACATTACCCAAGCAAATATGCTGGTTACCTCTACAAAGGACTTTTAGATTTCCAATTTCTCCCCAAAAGGACCTCACATATTTCCCCTCAGACCCTGGGGATCTTGTATAATTTTCATGACTGTTAGGGTCTCATTTCTTTTCCCATTCCTCTCTCACCTCTGACCACTAGTCATACATCTCTGACTCGTGATGGGAATATTCTCGGTCTGAATATGAAGCCATCAACAGTGACCACATACTCTAATGGAATCTTAAAACTCTACTTCTGGCCAAGGACACTTCAGACATCCCTTTCTCATTACGTGGGATCTCTAAACTAGCTTCTTTATTCAACAGGTCTCTGGTTTTACCTTCTGGCCACACAGGTCTCCCACTTTCCTCAAAGAGACATCACATTTACACAATGTGGACAAAGAGGTTTTGGGCATTCTCCTGTTCATCAATATAACATTCCTCCCCTCAGGACTGAGATCTCCAGAGCAAGGAGATGCTGGAATAGCAGTCATCATCTTCAGGGCATTCATCATTAACGGAATGGTCCCAACCATAGTGACCAAACATGGATGGTTGAATACAAACCTGCCAGGCTGACAAAGCACTAGACACCCACCGCGTTCTTGGAACTGTGTTCAGATTGCTGCACATCCTCCTGAAGATGCCACAGATGACATGGTTACTTTGATTGTTGTTGTTCTCTTCTTGGAGATGTTGTTTTCTTGTAAGTTTAGAAGATAACATCTTGTTATTTTGTTGTGGTGGTGGTCATTTACTGGCATTAAAAACCAACAATTCATTGCAGAAACGTTTAACATTTTCTACTCTATTTGGAAATCACAACATATGCATATTTTCCCCTTTGTTTTAAAGACATACCCTGATGGAATTTTATTTTGCAAATGTAATCATTTTAACCAATATTCACATGAATATATATTTTATGTGCAAAACTATTTCCTGTTCTCTGTTGTTTTCCACTAGATGACAGTTTCATTTGAAGTCATTTGGAAGGTCATTTTTTACTGATGTGTCTAAAAAAGATGTATTTTAGAGCTGAGCATGTATGACTGAATACCTCCAGCACCATAAACAGCTTCTATAGCATTGAGGTCTAGCAGATTATAAGTATCAGTTAGTACACAGTAATAACTGAAGCAATGAACAAGTATGTGAAAGAGGTTTTAGGGTAAAATCCCTAAAAATAGCCAGAAACTGAGGAAAGCCTAGTTATTAATTAAATCTATGCACATCATATGAATATTCTGTGTTTCGTTGGTGTGTTTGTAGATGACTTTTCAGTTTGAATGTTCAATCATTATGTCTCAGTTGAGGATAGTAAACTATGTTCAGTGTGTGTGCATGTGTGTGTGTGTGTGTGTGTGTGTGTGTGTGTGTAATAAAGGGCACCATGTCTTTAGTGTTTAGATTATCATCACATCTATTTGTCTGTCTATACATTATCTATGTATGTATGAATTAATAAATGAATATATTTATTTACTTATGTATGCAACTATTTCTCTATCATCTCTCTATCCCGCTCTCTCCCGGTCCCTCTCTTTACCTTGCATCTATGAATGTATGTATGCATGTAACTAGGTAGGTGTGGTAGTTTGAATGTAATTGGTTCTCATAGGGCCATAGGCAGTATTAGGAGGTATAGCCTTATTGGAGTAGGTGTTTCCTTGTTGGAGGAAGGGTGTCACTGGAGGAAGTGGGCTTTGAAGCCTCATACATGCTCAATTCATTCCCGGTATACACCTGTCTGTCTGTCTGTCTGTCTGTCTGTCTCTGTCTGTTTGTCCAAGACCAGCTCTGAAAGGGTGCTCAGTGATCCTAGGAGGGGATGTGGGATTGGTGGCATGTAAAGCAGGCACACACACATTTACAGACTTATTGGAAGAAGCAACCTTTAAGAAGCTCTAACAATTTTATATATGTATATATACAAATACATATTTGGTGGTTAGAGCAAAGCTTGAACCACTTAACATATATACTCACATTTAGTAGATGAAGCAAATTTCCAACTTTATTTTTTTCTCACATTGCTTAATTATTCTTTCAAAATCTTTCAAGTAGTATAAAAATTACAATGTTATTACATTCTATTTTCTTCTGACAAATAATTATGAGACTTTGTAAGAAACAGCAGCTCCCCCAACATCCTCCCATGATCAACTCTGTATAAATTA
Source organism: Rattus rattus (assembly GCF_011064425.1). Classification (NCBI taxonomy): domain Eukaryota; kingdom Metazoa; phylum Chordata; class Mammalia; order Rodentia; family Muridae; genus Rattus; species Rattus rattus. Next base: position 99,751,832 of record NC_046172.1, read on the forward strand.
TGGGGAAACCTAAATTAGGGGTTGGGGATTTAGCTCAGTGGTAGAGCACTTGCCTAGAAAACGCAAGTCCCTGTGTTCAGTCCCCACCTCTGAAAAAAAGAAAAAAAGAAAAAAAAAAAGAAAACCCAAATTATTCCCAAGAACCCCAAAAGAAGTTGTTATATTTGAAAAAGGTGTAAGCAAGAAAGGGAATATTTTCAGACAGTTTCTCTAATGGTAGACTGCAATTTGCATGATTTAAAAAAATTATTGGATATATTTTTAATTTACATTTGAAATGTTATTCCATTTCCCAGTTTCCATTGTATAGACACCCTGGCAATCCCCTACCCCTTCTTCTATGAGAGTATTACCCCTCCCCATCCACCCATGCCTTCCCAACTCCCTGCCCTGACATTCCTCTACACTGGGGGGTCAGCCTTGGCAGGGCGGAGGGCTTCTCCTCCCACTGGTGCACAATAAAGCCATTCTCTGTTACATATGCAGCTGGAGCCATGGGTCTGTCCATGTGTACATTTTAGGTGGTGCTTTAGCCTCTGGGAGCTCTGGTTGGTTGGTATTGTTGTTCTGGTGTTGGAAACCCCTTCAGCTCCTACAATCCTTTCACTAACCCTTCCAATGGGAACCAGATTCTCAGTCAAAAAGTTGACTGCTAGCATTTGACTTTGTATATGTCACACTCTGGCAGAGCCCCTCAGTAGACATCTATATCAGACTCCTGTCAGCATACACTTCTTGGCATCAGAAATATTGTCCGGGTTGGGTGGCTGTATGTATATGGGCTGGATCCCCAGGTGGGGCAAGCTCTGAATGGCCATTCCTTCAGTCTCTGTTCCAAACTTTGCCTCCATATCTCCTTCTACTAATATTTTTGTCTCACATTTTATTAAGGACTGAAGCACCTTCACTTTGGTCATCCTTCTTCTTGAGTTTCATTGGGCCTGTGGATTTTATCTTGGGTAAACTGAGCTTTGGGGCTAATAGCCACTTATGAGTGAGGGCATACCATGTGTCTTATTTTTTGAATGGGAGCCCTCACTTGGGATGATATATTCTAGTTCTATCCATTAGCCTATGAATTCCATGAAGTAATTTTTAATAGCTAAGTACTACTCCACTGTTTAGATACATGACAGTTTCTATATACATTCCTCTCTTGAAGGACAACTGGGTTCTTTCCAGCTTCTGGCTATTATAAATAAGGCTGATATGGACATAGTGGAGCATATATCCTTGTTATATCTTGGAACAGATTTTGGGTATATGCTCAGGAGTGGTATGGTTGGGTCCTCAGGTAGTACTATGCACAATTTTCTGAGGAATCTTCAGATTGGTTTCAAGAGTGATTGTACCAGCTTGCAATCCCACCAAAAATGGAGGAGTGTTCCTCTTTCTTGACATACTCATCTGCAACTGTTACCTGAATTTTTGAACTTGGCCATTCTGACTGGTGTGATACAGAATCTTAGGGTTGTTTTGATTTG